>NC_133324.1:968580241-968782650 GCF_042186555.1 Aquarana catesbeiana
GGGTGTCTATAGTATGCCTGTAAAGGGGCACATGTTTCCCGTGTTTAGAACAGTCTGACAGCAAAATGACATTTCGAAGGAAAAAACCCATTTAAAACTACTCGCAGCTATTGCATTGCCGACAATACACATAGAAGTTCATTGATAAAAACGGCATGGGAATTACCCACAGGGGAACCCCGAACCAAAATTAAAAAGAAAAAATGACGTGGGAGTCCCCCTAAATTCCATACCAGGCCCTTCAGGTCTGGTATGGATATTAAGGGGAACCCCGGCCAAAATTTAAAAAAAAATGACCTGGGGTTCCCCCTAAATTCCATACCAGACCCTTCAGGTCTGGTATGGATTTTAATGGGAACCCCGCGCCAAAAAAAAAAAAACAGCGTGGGGTCCCCCCAAAAATCCATACCAGACCCTTATCCGAGCACGCAACCTGGCAGGCCGCAGGAAAAGAGGGGTGACGAGAGTGCGCCCCCCCTCCTGAACCGTACCAGGCCACATGCCCTCAACATTGGGAGGGTGCTTTGGGGTAGCCCCCCAAAACACCTTGTCCCCATGTTGATGAGGACAAGGGCCTCATCCCCACAACCCTGGCCGGTGGTTGTGGGGGTCTGCAGGTGGGGGGCTTATCGGAATCTGGAAGCCCCCTTTAACAAGGGGACCCCCAGATCCCGCTCCCCCCTGTGTGAAATGGTAAGGGGGTACTTACCCCTACCATTTCATTAAAAAACTGTCAAAAATGTTAAAAATGACAAGAGACAGTTTTTGACAATTCCTTTATTTAAATGCTTCTTCTTTCTTCTATCTTCCTTCATCTTCTGGTTCTTCTGGTTCTTCCTCCGGTGTTCTCGCCCAGCATCTCCTCTGCGGTGTCTTCTATCTTCTTCTCCTTGGGCCGCTCCGCACCCATGGCATGGGGGGAGGCTCCCGCTCTTCTCTTTTTCTTTTCTTCTCTGTACCTAAACCCAAATGTGAGAAAGGCCAAGATCATGACTAAAAATGTGAAGAGTCTGCACAGGAATTTTGGGGTATTTTGGGGAGCAATTGAGCAAACGCTGGTCAGACCTGAAGTTGATGGAGCAGGATCAGTACAGAAGAATCAAGAGAGTGCTTCTAAAAAGTAAGTAGTTGTCGTGTGTACCTATTATTATTATTATTATTATTATTATTATTATTACTTGCATGCTGCTCCATGTGCTTTTCTTTACTGTTGTACAGTTTAAAATGGCGACTTTCGGGCTCGTGGGCACAGTAATCGTTCGTAGTAAACATTGTTCGTTCGCCAACTAAATAGGATGTTTTTTAGAGATACAGGGTTAACTACATTTGGTCATGCTAATTTGTTTAAAAGAAGTTTAGGACATTGTTGTCTAGATGTGTTTGTAACTAGAATGAAATGCAAACTTGATTCAGTGTAATGTAAGGAAAGGACACTCAGCAGCTGTTTACACATCCGGACTCAGGAGCACTAGTGTGGGACACCAGAACAAACTTTTTAGGGTGTCCCACACAGGTACTCCAGTGGATACTAGGGGTGTCTTCATGTGTGAAAGTTGTCCAAAAAAGGTAAGTATTCCAGCTTTGTTAAGGGAAAAAATCATGTCTTCAGCTTGGAACTCTGCCCAAACAGACAATTGTACCCCACTTCCAAGCAATGTTTCACATTCATATTTCTGGCCACAAATATCTGTGTGCCAGATATACATTTTGTTTCATTCTCAAAGGGGAGAAAAGACGTCTAAGGACACCAGGAAACCCCACCTCCTGAAGAAGGGGAACAGAGGACACCACAACCTGAGGATGTGGAGGAAGAAGAGGTGTTTGAGATTGTCACCACAACAGGTGAATCTCTGAGACCACAGATTCAGGTAATAGATGTATGCCAGCATATTTATAATACATGGTGTGTATTTTTATTTTAGGTGATGTGCATGTTGTGGAAGAACAATCTCCTCATTTCACCACTTACAGTGCACAAAGGCTAATCCAGGAGATAATGTTTTGTAGTCAGGATTTAGACATCAGAAAGGAAAAAACCAAGGAGATTGAACAAAGACTGAAGAACATGACTGATGTATTAGGAAGAATCTAAATCCAAAAAATATTACACTTTTTTTTTTAAATACAATTTAAATAACGTTTTAATACAGTTTAAAAGCCAAATTTGGAAGATGCACACAGTATGTCAACATGTGCTATCTGCCATCAGGGGATATCAAGGTACACGTTTTGTGGGTGCAACCCCTTCCTCGCAACTCTAGTAGGTGAGAGGAAGTGGTTGAACCCCCTAAACACATCCATTGATCCCCCATGATGAGAGATAGCACATGTTGACATTAGGCATGGGATCAGGAGGGAAATCCCCATTTTGAGTCCCAATTTGTTTACATCTTCTAAATTTGGCTTTTACAGGAGTGACATCACCCCATCTGATGAAGGCAATATCAATATCAACACATTTTTGACACTATAATGTCTGATATTGCCTTCAGTTTTTCAATGTTGAACTCTGTAAGTTCTTGAGTTGTGTATGTTATGTTTTGAAACATGCCTGTTAATGTACAAAAAAAATTATAAAGGTAAAACTTTATAAAACCAAGATGTTATTTTTTTACCAAAAAATGTTTTATAACGCACATGTGAATGTGCACGGAGTAAAAGATTTTATACTCAACAATGTGTGGCTTCTTCTTTCAATGCTCGATACCAGTTTTTGTATCAAGTTGGTGTTTACAGTGACAATGGGTGTAATTTAATAATGGAAAAACCACTTGGTACTACAAGTGCACTAGGAGAACCTAGGAGACAGATAAAAGAAACACAAGCAGTAAAACAAATTCAAGATTTTATCATATCAATTTTTTTTTGGAAAATATTTAAAAATTTGCTGGCATAGCAATGGCCTCCCACCCATAAAATAATCCACATATTTTTGACGCACTTCAAGGGCCCTTTGGGGGGCAAGCCAGGATGGCCAGCTTCCAGGGCCGTCATTGTTGTTTCATGAAGTCCGGCCTCAGGCCCAACTGAGGCAACATAATTAGGAGCATTTCTCTTTAAAAAGTTGTGCAGTATGCAGCATGATAATACGATGTGGTTAAGTTTGTACTCAGCCATATTTATTGCTGTTAGAAATAGGCGGGACTGGCTGGCCATTATCCCAAAGGCATTCTCCACGACTCTTCTGGCTCTAGCCAGCCGGTAATTAAAAACCCTCTTCTCCAGGGTGAGGGTCCTCTGGGGGAATGGCCTCATCATGTGATCACCCAGACCAAATGCTTCATCAGCGATAAAAACAAATGGGAGTCCTTCAATGTTGTCTTCCGCAGGTGGCAATCCCAAGCCACCACTCTGGAGACCTCGGTAGAACTCGGTCTGGGCAAAGACTCCACCCTCCGACATCCGGCCATTCTTCCCCATGTCCACATAGAGAAACTCGTATGTCGCCGACACCACCGCCAACATCACAATACTATGAAACCCCTTATAGTTAAAATAGTATGACCCCGAGTGGAGTGCTGGGATGATGTGGACATGCTTCCCATCGATTGCCCCTCCGCAGTTGGGAAAGTCCCAACGATGAGCAAATTGGGAAGCCACAGTCTGCCATTCCTGTGGCGTTGAAGGAAACTGTGGAGTCAAAAAAGAAAAAAAATATTAGTACTTTTGCACATAACATTGCAAGCAGATTAGACACAAACATTCTTGGCCAACATCAGTATAACATTTATTTTAGGGAGTATTTAAAGACAAAAATATAAGGTCCACTTATCAGATTCATCAACCCCTCTGATGGCACATTGGAAACACTTTAGGGGGTGGGAGTGTTATAAATGAGTTTTGGAACCCAAAAAAAGCCTCTGGCACTCTGCCTGAATTTAAGAACAACAATAACATTTGGACAAATTTTAGGGGGTGTTTAGGGTAAAGCACTACTATGGAGCTGGCAAAATACATTGCTAAGTGACTAGGCTAGGTGTATATGGGCCCAGGATAGCATGCTGGGGAAGTTAGTGAAGGCAAATATGCATAAAGGACAAAAAAGGAGCAGTAAAAGCTTCCAGCATGCATGAGGACAAAGGGGACATTCACAGCATATTACAATCATGGTAATTAGGGAATGATGAAAGAAATACAATACATTAGCATACATTAAATACATAGAATGTGATGTTAAAGGAGAAATCTCACGTTAAAATAGTCCTTCTGCAGGACCTAAATGATGACAAAACAGGTCTCTGGAATAATGAACCCCAGAGCCTGGGGGTAGATGCCTGTAGAGAACTTGAGGTCCTGTAGACTTCTCCCCGTTGCCAAGTACCGCAACGTGGCGATGAGCCTCTGCTCCGGAGTGATGGCTTGCCGCATGCAGGTGTCCTGCTTCGTAATATAAGGGGACAGCAAAGCCAACAGTTGGTGAAAAAGGGGATCTGTCATCCAGAAAAAATTCCTGAAATCATCAGGGTTATTCTCCTGGATAGGGATGAGCTTCGTGTTCGAGTCGAACCCATGTTCGACTCGAACATCGGCTGTTCGATCGTTCGCCGAATTGCGAACGATATGGGCCGTTCGCGCCAAATTCGTGTGGCGCGTCACGGCCCATAATTCACTGCGGCATCGCAGTGCATTGCTTGCTGATGATTGGCCAAGCATGCACTATGACCCGCATGCTTGGCCAATCACAGCGCCGCCTTACCAGAGACCCATAATTGGCCAAAGCCAAGGAGGCTTTGGCCAATTATGGCTCAGGGGATTTAGTACACGCCCCACACTATATAAGGCCGCCTGCACGGCGGCCCTGTGCAGTGTGTTCCGGTGTGCTTAGAGAGAGAGAGACAGTGTCATTTCATTTGAGTTAGCTAGATTAGGCAGGACAGTCAGTCAGTTAGCTGCACTTAAAGTGTATTGTGTATATATATGCATCCCAGGTGTTGCATATATATATATATATATACACTGTATTCAGTTTAGCTAGATCCGTTCCTGTTATCTTCTAGACTATTTACATTTAGTGCAGTGCGTCCTGCTCACAGTGTTCAGCTAGATCCGTTCCTGTTATATTCCTACTGACAGGCAGGCTTGTCTTGTTACAGTATTTTGAAGAAAATTACTGGTGTTCTTTTGATCCTATTAGTGCCACAGTCAGGCAGCTAGACTATTTACATTTAGTGCAGTGCGTCCTGCTCACAGTGTTCAGCTAGATCCGTTCCTGTTATATTCCTACTGACAGGCAGGCTTGTCTTGTTACAGTATTTTGAAGAAAATTACTGGTGTTCTTTTGATCCTATTAGTGCCACAGTCAGGCAGCTAGACTATTTACAGTTAGTGCAGTGCGTCCTGCTCACAGTGTTCTGCTAAACCTACAAGTAAGTGGGGTGTGTCCTGCTCACAGTGTTCAGCTAAACCTACAAGTTAGTGGGGTGCGTCCACCTCACAGTGTTCAGATAAACCTACAAGCTAGTGTGGTGCGTCCTGCTCACAGTGTTCAGCTAGATCCGTTTCTGTTATCTTCTTACTGACAGGCAGGCTTGTCTTGTTACAGTAAATACAGCTACCTGAAGAAAATTGCTGGTGTTCTTTTGATCCTATTAGTACCACAGTCAGGCAGCTAGACTATTTACAGTTAGTGCAGTGCGTCCTGCTCACAGTGTTCTGCTAAACCTACAAGTTAGTGGGGTGCGTGCTGCTCACAGTGTTCAGCAAAACCTACAAGTTAGTGGGGTGCGTCCACCTCACAGTGTTCAGCTAAACCTACAAGCTAGTGGGGTGCGTCCTGCTCACAGTGTTCAGCTAGATCCATTTCTGTTATCTTCTTACTGACAGGCAGGCTTGTCTTGTTACAGTAAATACAGCTACCTGAAGAAAATTGCTGGTGTTCTTTTGATCCTATTAGTACCACAGTCAGGCAGCTAGACTATTTACAGTTAGTGCAGTGCGTCCTGCTCACAGTGTTCTGCTAAACCTACAAGTTAGTGGGGTGCGTCCTGCTCACAGTGTTCAGCTAGATCCGTTCCTGTTATCTTCTTACTGACAGGCAGGCTTGTCTTGTTACAGTATTTTAAATAAAATTGCTGGTGTTCTTTTGATCCTATTAGTACCACAGTCAGGCAGCTAGACTATTTACAGTTAGTGCAGTGCGTCTTGCTCACAGTGTTCTGCTAAACCTACAAGTTAGTGGGGTGCGTCCACCTCACAGTGTTCAGCTAAAGCTACCTGTAGAAGGTTGGTGGTGTTCTCATACTACAGGCAGGCAGTTGATTTTGCTAGCTGCAGTATCAGTACATATATATATATATATATATATATATATATATATATATATATATATATATCCCAGCTTAGTGCAGCTACAGGCCATTAGTATGTCTGGAAGGCCAAGAAGGAGAGGCAGACAGTCACAAGCCAATAAGAGAGGGCAAGCAGGCTCTGTGTCTAGTGCTGGTCGTGGAGACGGTGCATCCTCATCAGCACGTGGCCATGGGACACGCTTGGCCTTTTTTTCGGCAGCTGGCCATGTTGAGCCGCAACATGCGGAAGACTTGGTCGAGTGGATGACCAAGCCGTCCTCATCCTCCTCATCCTCTCTCACCCATGCCCAGGGTACTTTGTCTGGCAAAGCAGCGGCCTCTTCCCTCGGCTCAATGTCATCAGTGACTCCTTCCCTAGCCCCACCATGTCCTCCTGAGGAGTCCCTCGAACTGTTTGACCACAGTGTTGGGTACATGCTCCAGGAGGATGCCCAGCGTTTGGAAGGCTCTGATGATGATACTGAGCTCGATGAAGGCAGTAACACGAGCACGGACAGAGGGGGTGCCCAAGAAGGACAGCAATCTGGCAGTCATGCTCCCCCTGCTGCAGCATACTGCCAGGTTTGCTCCAGTGATGAGGAGGGAGGGGATGATGAGGTCACTGACTCAACGTGGGTGCCTGATAGGAGAGAAGAGGAGGAGGAGGAGGCGGCACATCACCAACGAGGCAGGATGCCCTCCAGGGGCCAGCCTAAGGGCAGCACATTGACTGCATCACACCCCAAAGCTCCACATGTGCAGGGCGCTGCAGTCTCTGCGCGTTATTCAAAAAGTTCTTTGGTGTGGGCCTTTTTTGAGACGAGTGCATCAGATCGCACCGCTGCTATTTGCAACATATGTCTCAAGCGTATCTCGCGTGGCCAAAACATCTCCCGCTTGGGTACCACATGCTTGACCAGACATATGTTGACCTGCCATGCAGTTCGTTGGCAAGCGTATCTAAAAGACCCACACCAAAGAACAAAGAGGACCTCTGCTTGCTCCTCATCAGCTGAGATTTCCAACCCCACTAGACCTTCAGTCCTCTCTGAGACAGGGGCGTGTAATTACGATTTTTGATGTAATACTTTGCAGCAGGGCTCGTTCCTGCATTCCAACTAGAGTGTCTGTGAGGGGTTGCAGTGTTGTGGCACCAGCACCAGTGCCTAAGGCCCAATTTTTCAGCCCTTGTTTAACAGGGGCGTGTAATTACAATTTTTGATGTAATACTTTGCAGCAGGGCTCGTTCCTGCATTCCAACTAGAGTGTCTGTGAGGGGTTGCAGTGTTGTGGCACCAGCACCAGTGCCTAAGGCCCAATTTTTCAGCCCTTGTTTAACAGGGGCGTGTAATTACAATTTTTGATGCAATACTTTGCAGCAGGGCTCGTTCCTGCATTCCAACTAGAGTGTCTGTGAGGGGTTGCAGTGTTGTGGCACCAGCACCAGTGCCTAAGGCCTAATTTTTCAGCTCCTGTTCAACAGGGGCATGTAATTACAATTCTTGATCTAATATTTCACAGCAGAGCCCTGTGAGGGCTTACAGTGTTGTGGCCACAGCAACACCTAAGGCCCAAATTTCTGCTGAGTATATAGGGCAGGACCCTACTTTCAAACAACTAACTTACAAACGACTCCTACTTGCAAACGGAAGGAGACAACAGGAAGTGAGAATAAATCTACCCCTAGGAAGGGAAATTCTCTCCTGTAAGAGTTAATATGGGAAAAACATTTCTCCTTTCCACTGATGCTTTCCAATCCATTGGGACAAAAAGTGAGGTGAAATCTTCTGAAGAGGAGGAAAGACAGCAAAACAAATGTCACAGGGGTGATAACCCTTCCCTATGTTTTCCAAAAAGCTTAAAAAAGATTTTTTCGCTGGAGCTAAACACGTTAAAAATGTACCCGTTCAAAATTACAAAGAGATTCTACTTAACAACAAACCTACAGCCTGTATACTGCTGTTCAGAGTATATAGGGCCTGGTGGCCCCACACCTTTCCTTATTTTAATTTGGGTGCGGGGTTCCCCTTAATATCCATACAAGACCCAAAGGGCCTGGTAATGGACTGGGGGGTACCCATGCCGTTTGTCTCACTGATTTTCATCCATATTGCCAGGAGTCAGGACCCGACATTACATTAAACCCGCAAGCAGTTTTAAATGAGATTTTTTCCTTTAAAAATGACATTTGGTGCAGGGACTGTTCTAAACACGGGAAACACACGTCACTTTACAGGCATACTATAGACACCCCCCCAGGTACGATATTTAAAGGAATATTTCACTTTTTTTTTTTTTACTTTAAGCATCATTAAAATCACTGCTCCCGAAAAAACGGCCGTTTTTAAAAGTTTTTTTTGCATTGATACATGTCCCCTGGGGTAGGACCCGGGTCCCCAAACCCTTTTTAGGACAATACCATGCAAATTAGCCTTTAAAATGAGCACTTTTGATTTCGAACGTTCGAGTCCCATAGACGTCAATGGGGTTCTAACGTTCGTGCGAACTTTCGGTCCGTTCGCAGGTTCTGGTGGGAACCGAACCGGGGGGTGTTCGGCTCATCCCTACTCCTGGATCTCCCGCAACAAAGGCATATGAGAGAATTGGTCACGCTGGAGCAACCAATAATTGGTCCATGAACTCCTCCCCACCCTGATCATGGACTGGGCTTGGGTCAAAGCAAGAACCCCAACACCAAGCCCCCGCACAGCACGAACTCTATGACGAGTACGTACCTGCAACATGGCTTCAAAACGGTCGGCTGGTCAGAACGAACAGAACGTACTGAAGAACAGCAAGGCCTGTGAAGAGCAAGCTGAAAATCAGAAACAAGCGGACAAGAACGCACTGAAAAACAGATACGAACTGACTACACGTACTGAAAACCAGATACAAACCCCACAAGCACAAACTGAAGGACTGAAAAGCACAAAAGCTGAAAAGCGCGAATCGTCTCTCACCAAACTTCTACTAACACGAGATAAACACAAGATTAGCAGAAGGAGCACAAAGGGTGACGTACTGGCTATTGAACTTCAGTTTTCTAGTCTCGTCGTACGTGTTGTACATCACCTCGTTCTTGACGGTCGGAATTTGGTGTGACCGTGTGTATGCAAGGCAAGCTTGAGCGGAATTCCGTCGAAAAAAAACACCCAAGTTTTTTCGGACGTAAATTCCGATCGTGTGTACGCGGCATTAGGCGTTTTTTTCTGCCAAAACACTGCTGATAGGAGGAAAGACTTCTAGGAGAGTTTGCAAAACGTCCCGTGTGCCTGAGACCATAACGCAAGAAGACGTAGCAAATGGATAACCAAAGGAGCCTGAGTGTATGTTGATTTACCGAATACAACAAAACGTAAAAGAGGAAATCACACTGGAATAGTGTGAAGAATTACCTTTCACCACTTGACCTCCAGAAGATTTACCCCCTCAATGACCTTAATGACCAGGCCATTTTTTGTGATATGGCACTGCGTTGCTTTAACCACTTCAGCCCCGGAAGGATTTAACCCCTTCCTGACCAGAGCACTTTTTACAATTTGGCACTGCGTCGCTTTAACTGCTAATTGCGTGGTCATGCAATGCTGTACCCAAACAAAATTTGCGTCCTTTTCTTCCCACAAATAGAGCTTTCTTTTGATGGTATTTGATCACCTCTGCCGTTTTTATTTTTTGTGCTATACGCGGAAAAAGACCGAAAATTTTGAAAAAAAATGATAATTTCTACTTTTTGTTCTAAAAAAAATCCAATAAACTCAATTTTATTGATACATTTAGGCCAAAATGTATTGGGCCACATGTCTTTGGTAAAAAAAATGTCAATAAGTGTATATTTATTGGTTTGCGCAAAAGTTATAGTGCCTACAAACTAGGGTACATTTTCTGGAATTTACACAGCCTTTAATTTATGACTGCCTATGTCGTTTCTTGAGGTGCTAAAATGGCAGGGCAGTACAAAACCCCCACAAATGACCCCATTTTGGAAAGTAGACACCCCAAGGAAATTGCTGAGAGGCATGTTGAGCCCATTGAATATTCATTTTTTTTGTCCCAAGTGATTAAATAATGACAAAAAAAAAAAAATTACAAAAAGTTGTCACTAAATGATATATTGCTCACACAGGCCATGGGCATATGTGGAATTGCACCCCAAAATACATGTAGCTGCTTCTCCTGAGTATGGGGATACCACATGTGTGGGACTTTTTGGGAGCCTAGCCGCGTACGGGGCCCCAAAAACCAATCACTGCCTTCAGGATTTCTAAGGGCGTAAATTTTTGATTTTACTCCTCACTACCTATCACAGTTTTGAAGGCCATAAAATGCCCAGATGGCATAAAACCCCCCCAAATGACCCCATTTTGGAAAGTAGACACCCCAAGCTATTTGCTTTGAGGCATGTTGAGTCCATGGAATATTTTATATTTTGACACAAGTTGCGGAAAAGTGACAAATTTATCTTTCTTTTTTTTTTTTTTCCACAAAGTTGTCACTAAATGATATATTGCTCACACAGGCCATGGGCATATGTGGAATTGCACCCCAAAATACATTTAGCTGCTTCTCCTGAGTATGGGGATACCACATGTGTGGGACTTTTTAGGAGCCTAGCCGCGTACGGGGCCCCGAAAACCAATCACCGCCTTCAGGATTTCTAAGGGTGTAAATTTTTTATTTCACTCTTCACTGCCTATCACAGTTTCGGAGGCCATGGAATGCCCAGGTGGCACAAACCCCCCCCCAAATGACCCCATTTTAGAAAGTAGACACCCCAAGCTATTTGCTGAGAGGCATGGTGAGTATTTTGCAGCTCTCATTTGTTTTTGAAAATGAAGAAAGACAAGAAAAACATTTTTTTTTTCTTTTTTCAATTTTCAAAAAGTGAGGTCTGCAAAATACTCACTATACCTCTCAGCAAATAGGTTGGGGTGTCTACTTTCCAAAATGTGGTCATTTGGGGGGGGTTTGCCACCTGGGCATTCCATGGCCTCTGAAACTGTGATAGGCAGTGAAGAGTGAAATCAAAAATGTACGCCCTTAGAAAGCCTGAAGGCGGTGCTTGGTTTTCGGGGTCCCGTGCGTGGCTAGGCTCCCAAAAAGGCTCACATATGTGGTATCCCCGTACTCAGGAGAAGCAACAGAATGTATTTTGGGGTGTAATTTCACATATTCCCATGGCATGTGTGAGCAATATATCATTTAGTGACAACTTTGTGCAAAAAAAAAAAAAAGAAAAAAATGTGTCTCTTTCCCGCAACTTGTGTCACAATATAAAATATTCCATGGACTCGACATGACTCTCAGCAAATAGCTTGGGGTGTCTACTTTCCAAAATGGGGTCATTTGGGGGGGGGGGGTTGAACTGTCCTGGCATTTTATGCACAACATTTAGAAGCTGTATGTCACACATCACTCACTCTTCTAACCACTTGAAGACAAAGCCCTTTCTGACACTTCTTGATTACATGAAAAAAATTATTTTTTTTGCAAGAAAATTACTTTGAACCCCCAAACATTATATATTTTTTAAAGCAAATGCCCTACAGATTAAAATGGTGGGTGTTTCTTTTTTTTTCACACAGTATTTGCGCAGCGATTTTTCAAACGCATTTTTTGGAGAAAAAACACACTTTTTTAAATTTTAATGCACTAAAACACACTATATTGCCCAAATGTTTGATGAAAGAAAAAAGGTGATCTTAGGCCGAGTACATGGATACCAAACATGACATGCTTTAAAATTGCGCACAAACGTGCAGTGGCAACAAAATTAATACATTTTTAAAAGCCTTTAAAAGTCTTTACAGGTTACCACTTTAGATTTACAGAGGAGGTCTACTGCTAAAATTAATGCCCTCGATCTGACCTTCGCGGTGATACCTCACATGCATGGTGCAATTGCTGTTTACATTTGACGCCAGACCGATGCTTGCGTTTGCCTTAGTGCGAGAGCAGGGGGGGACAGGGGTGCTTTTTTTTTTTTTTTTTTTTTCTTTATTATTTTTTTGCTTTTTTATCTTATTTTAAAACTGTTACTTTCATTTTCTTTTTTTTAAATCATTTTTATTGTTATCTCAGGGAACGTAAATATCACCTATGATAGCAATAGGTAGTGACAGGTACTCTTTTTTGAAAAAATTGGGGTCTATTAGACCCTAGATTTCTCCTCTGCCCTCAAAGCATCTGACCACACCAAGATCGGTGTGATAAAATGCTTCCCCAATTTCCCAATGGTGCTGTTTACATCCGGCGAAATCTAAGTCATAAAATGCTCGTAGCCTCTGGTTTCTTAGGCCATAGAGATGTTTGGAGCCACTCTGGTCTCTGATCAGCTCTATGGTCAGCTGGCTGAATCACCGGCTGCATTCTCAGGTTCCCTGTTGAGACAGGAGAGCCAGAGAAAAACACGGAAGACGGTGGGGGGGCATTCCCTCCCACTGCTTGTAAAAGCAGTCTAGAGGCTAATTAGCTGCTAGGATTGCTTTTACATGAAAGCCGACCGCTGGCTGAAAAGAATGATACCAAGATGATACCTAAACCTGCAGGCATCATTCTGGTATAACCACTCAAAGTCGTGAATGGCGTACCTGAAGACAAAAAAATGGTTAACAATAAAGCACAGTAAACGGTAAAGTATAAAAAATTGCATACCTGAAAAGCAAACGTGATAAAACATAATAACAATAAAACATTGCAGAATAGAATACAGTAAAAAAGAGCAGAACAATAGAGAGAATAGAGAGAGAGAGAACAATAAAACGACAACTATTTTTTTTTATTTTATATTTTTGTGGTTTTTTTTGTTTTTTTTACCCTTTTTTTTGTAACTGTAACTTTTATAACTGTAACCGGTTCCAGGTTCGGGTCTCTCAAAATGCGATGGCATCTTGGGAGACCCTGTGAAAGTGTGCCTAGTCTGTGCAATGCTGTACCCTACGCTAATACTCAACTAGTGAATGGTAGCGTTCAAAACATTCACCAATGCAAAGACCAGGATTGTCAGGACAGGAGGGACAATAATAGCGGGTGTCACGCCTATATCCGCGCTTGCTGCAGACACGACATCTTTTTTGGGGGGGTTCGCTGGGTAGGGGTACTCGGGAGGACATAAAGAAAATGCCTCTCATGCAGCCGACTGCATTTGGTTGGGGATGTGAATGGGGGAAATACGGGCGCTGCAGAAGTGGTGGGTTCCCAATTAGGATTGGCGAATACAGCAGGAAGGGCACTATGGTCACGACGGGCCTGTGTTTGTCTTCTTCTTGGTGGCAGCGGGACATTACTTGTGCTTGCCACCTCACCAGCTTGAACTGCACTTATGGGACTTGCCACGTCACCAAGTGTTACTGCAGTGCGGGTTTGACTACGACCGGGGTGTACTAGGCCGCTGATGCTTGCCAGTTCACCAAAACGCTACCAAAAAAACTGTTAGCGATCGCAGGGATCAGGCCTGACTCTGCGAACGCTGCAGTTATGCGTTTAGTGTTTTGTAAGTGACAATGATCGATCGATACTGCACTTGGGTGGGCTGGGCGGAGGGGCAAAACGCAGGTGCTAGCAGGTATATGGGCTGATCCCACTAACACTGCGTTTTTGGGAACCCTAAACTGCTGGGGACGCTAGTATAGATCTGATCGGATCAGATATTGATCCGTTCAGATACTATACCACTAAGGGAGGCGTATGCTGCGTGCGTGGGTGTTAGCGGTACTGGCACTAACCTGACGCTGCCTGGGTGCGGTGCTTGCCAGTTCACCAAAACGCTACCAAAAAAACTGTTAGCGATCGCAGGGATCAGGCCTGACTCTGCGAACACTGCAGTTATGCGTTTAGTGTTTTGTAAGTGACAGTGATCGATCGATACTGCACTTGGGTGGGCTGGGCCGGCGGAGGGGCAAAACGCAGGTGCTAGCAGGTATCTGGGCTGATCCCACTAACACTGCGTTTTTGGGAACCCTAAACTGCTGGGGACGTTAGTATAGATCTGATTGGATCAGATATTGATCCATACAGATACTATACCACTAAGGGAGGCGTATGCTGCGTGCGTGGGTGTTAGCGGTACTGGCGCTAATCTGACGCTGCCTGGGGCGATGCATATCACCGCCGGGTGATCAGGGGGCTAAACCTTTATTCGGTAATAAACGGCGGGTGCCCTGACACTATAAAAAATAAATGAACTAACCAGCGTCACCTGTAACAGTTATACGGTGATCAGTGGTGAAAGGGTTAACTAGGGGGCAATCAAGGGGTTAAAACATTTATTAGGTAGTATATGGGGGTCCCTGTCGCTATAAAACCCTGACGGCGAACCTAAATATTTACCTCACTAACTAGCGTCACCAATGACACTAATACAGCGATCAGAAAAATGATCGCTTAGTGACAATGGCAACAGGGGGTGATCAAGGGGTTAAAACTTTATTAGGGGGGGTTAGGGGGGTACCCTAGACCTAAAGGGGGCTAATACTAACTGCCCTAACACAGTAACTGTCACAAACTGACACCATGCAGTAATCAGAAAAAAATAAAAATAAAATAAAAAAACTGCTTGGTGTCAGTGTGACAGGGAGGGGGGAGGGGGGATTACGGGGTGATCGGGGGGGGGGGTCGGGGGGTAAAGGGGGGTGTTTTGTGTGCCTGGCGTGTTCTACTGTGTGTGTGTAGTGTTACACTCACATTGAAGTCTTCTCTCCTCGGCGCCGGAACGGAAAATACCGAGCCGAGGAGAGATGACGTAATTTCCTTTGCTGCTGTTTAGCATACATCAGCAAAGGAATGATTTGATTGGCCGGCGGCGATCGCGAGGGGGGGGCCATGAACGGATGGTCTCCCCCTCATCTCTGATCGCCGCTGGTCAGAAGCGGACCGCCTCGGGCAACGGGGGGGGGGTCCGATCGGACCCCCCGCCCGCGGGAGGCAGATCACGTATATGTACGTGATTCGGCCTGCCCGTGCCACCTTGCCGACGTAAATCGGCGTGAGGCGGTCCTTAAGTGGTTAATTATTTTAATAGAAAATCTAAGTACCTGTAGCACCCTGGAGTTTAGGCAGGGTTGCTCCTAAATTTACCTGCCAGGAATGGCTATCTTGGCTAATTGTTAGGGATCATTTGATTTCTCAGAGTTAGGTCTTGTTGCACTTTTTCTTCTGCCGCTAGGTGGCAGGGTACCTGGTGGCATTAGATATGAGAAGGGCAATACAAGGTCAGATTATGGGTAAATGGGGTATCTCAGCCAATGGGCAGGGGTTTTCTTGAATATCTTGGCTTGCTGGGAGAACCTATATATTTGGGTGGATTCAGGGGTTCTGTGCCACCTGGACGGCTGTCTGAGTGGACGTGTGTTGTATTGCCCCAGGCTGCTAGGCCGGAGATTGGGCCTATCCCTGGCACA
The DNA here is from genome assembly GCF_042186555.1 of Aquarana catesbeiana. NCBI lineage: Eukaryota > Metazoa > Chordata > Amphibia > Anura > Ranidae > Aquarana > Aquarana catesbeiana. The sequence goes on from NC_133324.1 coordinate 968,595,924, forward strand.
TCTAAGGGCCTAAGGATAGGCCCTTAGACAGCCTGGCTGCTAGACTGTCTGAGGGCCTATCCTGAAGCAAGAGAGCAGTGCAGGGTTGGGATTGCGGCTTGCAGTCCAACCAGAAGTAACGGTTCTGCCGGCCGGAGAACCTGTCGTGGTCGGAGCTAGAGGGGAAGCTGTTGCCACTAAAGGACCAACCACCTTGTTACCAGGGACCACAGTGAGTAGCTGAAGCAAGTACCGGAGCAGTATTCACACCAACCGGGGACGGCGAAGAATTGGGAAACTTCAGCAGGTATCAAGTCAGGGACCCAGCCAGCGGAGTTAACGCATGCAGAGCAGCCTTGTGTGCCAAGCCAGGGACCGAGCAGGCTAGTGGGGTGAAGCTTGAGAAGTATCTGGTGTGCCAAGCTAGGGACCCAGCAGAGAGGCGGGGATGACGCTTGAGGAAGATACCACCATGAAGATTGCAGGAGCTTAAGGGATTCAGTGGCAGTGAATCAGTGGGTCTAGTGAGAGAGACTGGGAGCTCAGTGGGCTGAATAACTACAAGGAGTGATTGTAGTGGAAGTGAAGGAACTGTTACAACTTGTGTTAGGAACTGTTAAAGACTGTTACCATAGGAGACAGTGATTCTACACATGCAGATGTGGCATCTTGCTGGATGCCTTTCCCTGCATGGCTTTCCTCCTGTTGAAGTCTCGGAGTCTGGCAATTAAACTTGCAACTACCTAGGGATGTCATGGCCCTAACCCTCTCTCCCAAAGTTCTATTAAGTGAATTAAAATCTCTTTTGCATTCAAGAAGTGTCTGGCGCCCAATTACTCTGGCTACTTTGCATCCACTATGCCTCACAACCCACCATATACAGAATGATGTCAGCTATCTCTGGCTCTGAACGTTCTCATTAGACCGAAGGAGGCCGGGGACCTTGCTACACACCTTTTCCCTAATAGATATACATGACCCAGCTCTCTCCAGCCCTGCTGCTGGTCAAATGTTCAAAATAAAATATAGACAGCCTTTGGAATACAGGGAAAAATAAATAAATAATATCAATAAACTGTTTTAAATTGTCATACAAATATAAATTTGAAATCAAATCAAATTTTTTGGCAAAAACATGGTGTGGGCGAATTTCTGCCAATCACAGGCTGTGTCATGCCCCCTCCAGCCTGTGTCTTAGAATAAGGGGGAGGTGAAGTCTCCATCAATCTACATGTGATATCCCCTCCCCTCCATTGGTGTTTAGCTGGTTAGTGGGCATGGAGGAGGAGGGAGGGCGGTGGGCTGTCATTTAGCACTGTGTGTACACCCCCATGTGTGACTCTATAGTCACATGGGCTGCTCAGTTGTGATAAGGAGGAAGCATAAAACCTGACGGAAAACTAAGCATGAGCAGAGCTGCCAACACTGCTCTGCAAAATTGGTAGCTGTATTGGGGAGATGGACAGAAGGGGGAGACAGAGAGCAGCAGGATTAACCAGGTTTTTTGCAGAATACAGAAAAGGAATCTCATAGTGCCTGAGTGAGTATGAACAGCGTGTAATGCACCATTTATTGATCGTTTTTTATGATGTGGGTTTAGTGGCACTTTAAGTACATCCATGTGAACAAGGCCTAAAGTGTATACAGTAGTTACATAAAATGAGTTATGTCGGGTCCTTCCTGATCAATAATCTGTGTAGGGTTTTAGAGGTGAATACAGTGGGGACGGAAAGTATTCAGACCCCCTTAAATTTTTCACTCTTTGTTATATTGCAGCCATTTGCTAAAATCATTTATGTTCATTTTTTTCCTCATTAATGTACACACAGCACCCCATATTGACAGAAAAACACAGAATTGTAGAAATTTTTGCAGATTTATTAAAAAAGAAAAACTGAAGATTTATAACAAGTAATTCCTGACCACGGGAGGAAGTGACCGCAGTCCATACATGACTGTCTTCTCTGCTCCTCCTCTCCAATGTTCTCCTGATTCCTCTCACATGGTCAATCACCCGGAGCTTGTTCTAAGCATGGCGGATTGCCGTAACTTTCAGTGTGCCCCTACTAACAGATAAAACTATGCTGCCAAAACCTGAAGTTTTCTGTTCTTCTTCTCTTATTTTAGCAAAAATTTCTGTAATTCATTTTTTTTTCTCGTCTCTGTAATTTTTCATTTATACATTTTTTCATGTACTGCCTTATAGGAATATTAAATATACAAATGTATAGAGTCACCAGGGCAATGATTCACACCAAAGTTGAAGCTGTGGTCCTTAAAAAAGTCTCCAAATATGAGCACCTTTGGCAACCCTGGGTAGACCATTTTCTTCTGCCAGATTTCGACAACACCCTGCTCCTCCTCCTCCCTTAACTGTCCATCTTCTAGGGCTTGATAGAATGTTGACAATGGACCCCACCTTTCCCCTTCTCCTCCCGGCGACCCCCCATCTTTTCCTACTTTCTTCCCCCTTACCTATTTTCTCACTCCTTCTTACTTCTTCTTGTCATTTCCTTACCTCCTCTTTCTTTGATGATATTTTGTTACCTCCCCTCATTTACAGGATTCCCCCCATAAATCAGTTCACTTAAACCGTCTTGACATATTCAGTCCTCCATAGCGGAGTGCTGCTTGCTTGCACACGCACCCCATTCACTATTGTTGCTAATAAGTTTAAACCCGACTTCGGGGAGCTGTCTGTGGATGTTCATGAGCTCTTTGCTCACTTAGATTTCCAGCACTCTCAAAATGTATTCTAATGCCGCGTACACACGAGCGGTATATTTTCGACGGACTAGGTCCGGCGGACCGGACTCCGTTTGACAATTCGACCGTGTGTGGGCTCCAGCAGACTTTTTTCCCCAAAAGTCAGACGGACCTAGAAATAAAACATCTTTCAAATCTTTCCGACGGACTTGAGTCCGGTCGAAAAGTCTGCTCTTCTGTATGCTAGTCCGACGGACTAAAACCGACGCTAGGGCAGCTATTAGATACGAACTTCCTTATTTCAGTCCGGTCTTATGTCATCACATACGAATCTGTCGGACTTTGGTTGATCGTATGTAGGCAAGTCCGTTCATTCGAAAGTCCGTCGGAAAGTCCGCCGGACCTAGTCTGTCGAAAAGTCCACCCGTGTGTACATGGCATAATTCATACTCCACATTGCTACACTATTGATCTACTGTTGTATCACAAACCCTGTACAATTCAAGCTTACAATTTCCTGTTATTATTATGAACATGTTACTTGTAACCCCCCCTTTACTGCTAAATGGGGCTATTCCCCAAAGTTTTATTTCATTTTTTCTGTTATGTCAATTGAACTTTGTTCCATTTCAATACAATATTTAAACGAGGAAATATACAAATGTAATACAGCAAGAAGAAAAAGCAAGTGCAGTGCTTAGAACCGTGCAATCATGATGCAGGCTTGTGAAGAAATCCACTGGCAGGAGCTCTGATGTCCTCTCAAACAGCAAACAGTAATTATAAAAGTAGCAACTCTGATATTCCTTATAGTAGCTTTATTGATACATGAATGAGTAAAAAAAACAAGGGTTTGACCAAGGCTTTCTTGCTGAAATGCGTAAGCCCTTGTTTTTTTTACTCACTCATGTATCAATAAAGCTACTATAAGGAATATCAGAGTTGCCGGCTCTACTTTTCTAAATACAAATGTAATAATTGTCCTTCTGTGTGTGTGTGATGTGGGAAAGGTGAAAGTACACCTGGATTCTATGCATTAAAGTGTGTAATGATCTGGGGTGATTATGCTTTAGTGGTGTATGCGTTTTCAGGAACACCGGTCAGTCCAGACTATTTTTAAGGGCATGGCAGCCCAATTTTATTTGACCACTTCCCACCCGCCGGCCGTCAAATGACGGCGGGGCGGAGCGGCTCTCCTTCTAGGTGGACGTCACATGACGGCCCTCCAGAATGACCACACTCGCGCGCCCGTGGGGGCGCATCGCGGCGATCGGTGGTGCGGTGTGTAAGTCTGACACACCGTTACACTGATCTCAGTAAAGAGCCTCTGATTGAGGCTCTTTACCACATGATCAGCCGTGTCCAATCATGGCTGATCACGATGTAAACAGGAAGAGCCGCTGATTGGCTTTTCCTCACTTGCATCTGACAGACGCGAGTAGAGGAGAGCCGATCAGCTGCTCCTCTGACAGGGGGGGTCTGTGCTGATTGTTTATCAGCGCAGCCCCCCTCGGATGCCTCCCCTGGACCACCAGGATGCTGCCAGGACCACCAGGGATTGCCACTACACTGGACCACCAGGTATACCACCCTAGACCACCAGCAAAATGCCAATCAGTGCCCAGGCAGCTGCCAATCAGTGCCCATCCCCAATGCCTGCCAGTGCCAGTGATGCCTATTCATGCCATCTATCCATGTCACATATCAGTGCCCATCAGTGCCATGTATCAGCGCCCATCAGTGCCGCCTATCAGTGCCCATCAGTGCCACCCATTAGTACCCATCAGTGCAGCCTTTCAGTGCCCAGTGTCGCCTATCAGTGCCCACCAGTGCCACCCATGAATGCCCATCAGTGCTGCCTATCAATGCCCATCAGTGCTGCCTATCAGTGCCCATCATCAGTGCCCATCAGTGACCATCAGTGCCACCTCATTGGTGCCACCTCATCGGTGCCGCCTTATCAGTGCCCATCAATGCCGCTTTATGAGTGCCCATCAGTGTAGGAGAAAACTTACTTATTTAGAAAATTTTATAACAGAAACAAAAGAAAAACTTTTTTTTTTCGAAATGTTAGTTTTTTTTTATTTGTTTAGCAAAAAATAAAAAAGGCAGAGGTGATCAAATACCACCAAAAGAAAGCTTTATTTGTGGGAACAAAATGATAAAAATTCTGCTTGGGTACCGTGTTGTATGACCGCGCAATTGTCATTTAAACAGCAAAGCGATGAAAGCTGAAAATTGGCCTGGGCAGGAAGGGGTGTAAGTGCCTGGTATTGAAGTAGTTAAACAAAAACAAACCTCACAGAAAGTCTTCCCTCGCAGGGGGTTCCACCATCATTGTATAACAGAAATTTCAGCCTCCCGGATCACTCACTTTTACTTAGTCAAATATTCCCTCCTGCTGGAGCTTTCTTGCTCAGCTGCGTTCTGCTTGGCCACAGGTCACATCTGCCTCCTGCAGACATCCACGCTCAGACTCCTAGAAACCGCCTGTCTGTCTCTCTATTTCATGGAGCCATCTCCACCTGAAAGCCCTCCCGACTCCTACACCAGGCCACCTGCCTGTAGGGTGGAACTGTTCCCAAGTGCCAGCCCTGAGCTCTCTTCCTGAGGGGAATATAAACCCAGCCCACAGGTGTGCAATCATCATGCCTGTCTGCAAAAACCAGGCTGAAGGTGCCAATACACACCGTGACCTGGGGTCACCTCTCCACAAGTGTTTGTGAACCCATATATACAAATCACTGCTACCCCCTCTATTAGAGCTAGACATACCACACTGTATAAGTCTTTTATAAAAACGAGGCGTGAAAATACCGTGTTAGAACGATCTTCAGGCTGGTCACGTGACTCGCGGCTGCTTTACATCTACGATACATGGCTTCTGCAGGAGGGGCCGGCCGAGAGTCATGTGACCGGCCTGAAGATCGCTCTAAAAAGATATTTCATTTTTATAAAAGACTAATACAGTGTGGTATGCCTGCCTATAATAGAGGGGCTGCCAGTGACCATTTACAATTTTTTATTTTTACTAATTGCGGCGGGGGGAGGAGGGCGGAGACAGAGACGCAGAACACAGAGCTGACAGGCAGGGAGGAGGGGGTGAGGGGGACAGAGGAGAGCTGTGGATGACAGAGGGATGTACGCTGACCACGGTGGTCAGGGCTCAGCAGCCATGATTATCATGGTCAGAACACAGAGGGAGACACAGGAAGTGGCAGGATCAGCCAGGTTTTTTATAGTTTAGAGAGGGGCAGATTACACAGCACAAACACTGTGCTGTTTAATCTGCTTTAAGAGTCCAGGATCCTTTTTTTTTAGGTTAACAAACACTTTAAGGTAAAGAACCTTGGGGGGGCGTGTCCGCATTTGAGCCAAAGAAGACGTGCATCTCCGCTCCGCTCATCCTGGCCTAATCCATTGCCATCCTGCCTGTAAAACAATCTGGTGAGACCTGAAAACTTCCATACCTATTCCTGTGCACCCCCGTCCTTAACTCCAGCATACATTTTGAAATTTGGGTGCATGGCTGCGGAGCTTTGCGGCCCGCGGTCCTCTCCACTCATCCGAGGTCCGCCGCCATCTTGCGGCCTGCACAGCCCTCCGCGCCCGGGTGCCACGATCCGCGGGACGGGCGACCTTGCTGAGCTCACCCACCTGCATCAGCGCCTCTGGAGGGGGAAGATTGTGTGCCCAGCGTGGGGTGATCCCCGGGAGGCCCCAGGCTGCTGGCTCCTCTAACCCGCGGTACGCCACCATCTTGAGGCCTATACGGCCTGCTGCATCCTCCACAGCAGGGTGTCCCGATTCGTGGGAGAGCAGCTGTCCCACACTCCTACCTCAGCAGCAGCACCTCTGAGGGAGACAGGCGGTGGGTGTGGTGCCTGGAGGCTATCAGCCTGGCCCTGATTAGGCCCCAGTGTGAGACTACAGGACTGCCCCAGCTAGAGCCATCTGCTGTCACTGCATGAAAACTTTCCTCTCTGCAAAGCATCAAATCCTAAAGGGGACGCAACCGTCCTTTTTATGACAGGCAAACGCAGATTCTCCAAGAAAGCAACTGGCCGAATATCCCGGCGCTCACCGCCAACCACACAGGCGGCAGCCATCTTGCCAACTACCTCCGTGCCTCCAGCATCAATTGCAGTACAGACGGACCCGGCAATGGCGGCTCTCAGCTCACCGACTCAGGAAAGGGCCTCTGCAGCACCGCAGGTGGAACCAGAGCCACTTGGGGAGCAGTCCACCGCGATGATCCTGGCGGCCATAGCAGAAAGTAAGTCCTCTGTGGAGGGAAAAATTGACACTCTGACTATTGAATGTGGGCTAATAAGACAAGATATGGACAAATTTAGAGGCCGCCTCACTGAAACGGAGCACCGTATATCGGGGGTGGAGGATACAACTACCTCTACTGTGCAATCCATGACTGAATTGCAACAACAGGTTAAAATTCTTATGGCCCGTTCAGAGGACGCAGAGAACCGCCTCAGGCGCAACAATGTGCTGGTGGTTGGGCTCCCTGAGGGTGCGGAGGGACAGAACCCTGTTGTGTTTGCTGAAACCTTTTTTAAACAACTCCTGGGCCTGCAGCAATTGTCACCTGTATATGTTGTGGAGTGCGCACATGGGGTGCCCACTAGTCGGAGGCCTGCTGGCGCGTGGCCACGTGCCTTTCTGGTTTGCCTGCTCAACTTCAGGGATAGGGATCTCATCATGGCAGAGGCTCGTAAACACCCTGAACTGAAACATGATAATGCTGTCATACATTTATATCCTGAATTTTCTCCGGAGCTGCAAAAAAAGAGGCGCTCTTTTACGGATGTCCGCAGGCATCTGAGGGAGAAAAATCCGGTGTACAGTATGCTCTATCCCAGTCGCCTGAAAGTTATTCATCGAGGGGCCAGCAAATTCTTTGACTCCCCCTATGGAAGCGGCAGACTGACTCCACACCATTGCATAGAATGGTGTGAGTGTTGGATATATAATGTGACTAATACTCGAGATGTAGTATAACTGGACTGTTTACATAACTGCTGGATGTTTGACTGGAAGTAATATTACCTGATGTCAAGACCATCCGTCAATACCTTCCCCTCCTGCAGTGACTGCCTTATCGGAGGTGGGGAATGTGCCATGCCACCCAAGTACACCAATCCGGTAGATGCTGAAGCTCTGGTTCTGTCTTGTATGCACTGAACTGCACGTCTATCTTTAAAACCCCCCACTTGAGTGGAAGAACTCTTGGAACTATCCACTAATGTTTTTTTGTTTCTGGGATCAAAGTTTCTCCAGCAGATTTTAAGTATAGTTGGCCTGGAGCAAACAGGGCGTTGGGTTCTTGAACTGTTACTTTTTTGGACTGTTTTTTTTTTTTTTCTTTTTCCCTTTTTTTCCTTTTTTTTTTTCAACTTTTGTTCTGGGGTTCTTTCTTTAAGCTCCGCCTGCGCCCTGCTGACAAGGCCGGTGCAGAGGGGTGTTTTATTTGCCCAGTATGGTACATGGAATTCACCTATAGTTACTTGATGACAGTGGCTCTCTGTATTCAGGTTCCTCCCCCCCTGGTCTTCCCCCTTCTGAGTTCCATACATGTCCTCATGTTATACACAACCTTACCTAATGAGTAATCTCAAACTTCTTTCATAGAACGTCCGTGGGTTAAATGCCAAATTTAAAAGATCACTGGTCCTGCAATACCTTAAATCTTTGAACCCCCACATTATTCTTTTACAGGAGATGCACCTAGTGGGTAACAGGATATTGTCCCTCAACCGAAACTCGATAAAGAGAGCTGTACACTCAACCCATTCCTCTTATGCCAGAGGGGTGGAAATTTTGATTCACAAAAAACTGACATGTGCCATTGATCATGTGGTAACTGATCCTTTGGGATGCTATGCTATTGTAGTTATGACTGCTGAATCTCAACTAATAGCTGTTGCTAATGTGTATGTCCCTCCTCCTTTCAAAAATGAGGTGCTATACCAGGTGTTGGAAAAAGTTGTCACCTTAGGCCCTTTGAAGCTGCTTGTGGCGGGTGATTTTAACAATATCCTGGATTACTCCTTGGACAGCTCGACCCCGACCAGGGCGCAAAATCTGGAGCTCGGGCATTGGGCAGAGTCTGCGGCTCTGGAGGAGGTCTGGCAATGAAAACATCCTGGTGAGAGGTTAATCTTATCTTTCCCACCTCAGTACCTCCTCCTCCCGCATAGATTTGGCATTTGCAAATCCTATGTTGTTGCCCCATATCTCAGAGGTCGGTTAACTGGCTGGGGGTCTCTCTGACCACACCCCCTTGCAGGTGACACTGACTCTTGCCGTGGGTGGCCACAGCGGGTCCTGGAAATTCCCCCCTTGATGGGTAATTGAGCCCTCGGTCGAGGCCCTGGTTTTGCCTCATTTACAGGAATATTGGGAACACAATGAGGGCTTGACGGGGGGACCTGTAGTGTGGGACGCGTTCAAAGCATCCACTAAAGGGGCATATGTATCGGCCATTAAAGCTGCACGGGTTGAGACTTCTGCGACTTTACATGGGCTGTTTTGAACAAGGGGGTTTACCAACTTCCTTTTACGAGGCACATGTAGTGTTATTACCCAAACCTGACAAAGACCTGCTCTGCTGTTCTTCATACAGACCCATAGCCCTGCTGAACATGGACTTAAAAATACTCACCAAAATGCTTGCCAACAGACTGATGAAGATTACACCACTTAGTATCACTTGACCAGACAGGATTTATGCCCAAAAAAGCCACAGATATCAACATACGGAGAGTATATACCCATACACAACTGGGGGCGGAGTCATCCTCTGGAGGGGCACTGGTGTTTTTTGACCTGGAAAAGGCCTTTGATTCTATTGACTGGGGCTATATGACTCATATACTGCAACGCATGGGGTTTGGCCCTAACTTCCTCAAATGGATCTGGCTGCTGTATGAGCGCCCCGTAGCGGCCCTCCGTGTCAATGTGGGGGTATCTGAGACTTTTCCAGTGTCCAGGGGCACCAGGCAGGGTTGCCCCCTTTCCCCTGGTCTTTTTGCATTGCTAATGGTGCCCTTGGCGATTGCATTGCGTTCCTCCCCCAAATCCAGGGCATTAAGGTAGACACCCAAACTGAAACCACAGCACTTTATGTGGATGACTTGGTTCTGTTTGTCAGTGACGCCAGACCTTCTCTGCAAGCTGCGTTGGCACTCTTAGACAGACTCACATTGGTCTCTGGGCTCAGGGTCAACTGGTCTAAATCCAAAATACTCCCCTTGCGCTCCCATCCTATCCCCGAACAAGCTGACCTCACCATCCCCCTCCAATGGGTGTCCCGAATCAAATACTTAGGACTACAGATTACTAACTCAGTGTCTGTCAGTGTCCCTTCTACTGTACAACCTTAGGAATTCCCCAGTTTGGATCCCCAAGTCCATCTTTAAATCAATAGATGCCATGATCTCCTCCTTTTTGTGGCAGGGAGGAATCCCCCGTCTCAAATTAGCAATACTACAACAGCCTTGGGAGGAGGGGGGGCCTCGCGGTTCCTAACTTTGACAAATACTTCCTGGCTGGACAGTTGATGGTGGCCCACCGCTGGCTGACTACTCCTCCCGATGATGCCTCTGTATCCCTGGAAGCGGCCTGTGTGGGCTCCTACGAGGCGCTGTCTCATTTGGTATACTGGAGTCTAAAAGCCCCATAATCACTGACATCCTCCATGCGCTCAGTGATGAAGGCATGGGTCATGGCCCAGGGAGGGCGAACGCCTAACCCAACCAGACTTTCTCCTAATACCCCGCTGTGGAGGAACTCCAATTTAACCCACTTCTTTGGTGACCCGGATCCAGTGGTATGGAACAAACATGGTATTAAAATCTTACTCCACATTGTATCAAACAGTACTTTATTGTCATTCGATGAATTAAAACTAAAATATGATTTGCCAAACTCACATTTCTTTAGGTACATTAAATTGCGGCATGCTTTTTGCTTACAATTTGGTAGGGAGCCCCTTGACCTTGAGCCAAGCGACCTAGAGCTACTGACCCGCAGTGAATCACTAGAAAAAACAGTTTCCTGCTTATATAAAGATTTATTCCATGAAACAACCCTCCTGTTGGGGCCTTGCAGGAGAGCTTGGGAGGCCATGGCCCTGGGACTGGACAGACGATTGGAACGATATGTGGGGGACTGCATTCCAGTATTTAGTATCTAGCAGAGATAGATTGATCCACTACAAGTTCCTACACAGAATCTGCCTCACCCCGGCTAGACTGGCAAAGATGTTTGGAACCCAGCACTCCCTGTGCTGGAGATGCGCTGCACCCATAGCTAATTTTATGCATATTTTCTGGGAATGCCCATCAATTAAAGCTTATTGGCAAGCCATTGCCTCCTGTATAAGGTCGGTCACTTCAATCTCTATCCCTCTGTCCATTGAGGTGTGTCTTCTACACTTAGTGGAGCCTCTGGCCACTACCAGGGCCATTCGGACCCTTCTTACCCTGTTACTGTTTTATGCTAAAAAGCGCATTATCCTTTCATGGAAGAGCTCTGTGTCACCGACTTTGGAGTCTTGGAAAACATTGGTCAACGAGGAAGTACCCTTTTACAAGGCTACATACTTGAACAGAGGGGCTCTGAACGAATTTGAGAAGGTTTTTTTTTTGGGGGGGGGCTTCCATGGACACGGCATCAGATTAATCACACTAGAACACTGCCCAGGATCCTTGGTAGGCATAGTAACTCAGAGAGGAGATTGTCTTAAGGGGCTAGAAATTAGTGAGTGGTCGAAGAACTGGCGCACTGCATATTTGGGGATGGGCAACTCTCCTTAATTGAACCATGTTACTGGGGGGCGGAGGGGGGGGGTGGAGAATGTCACCACTCCACAGAGGATAACTGCTAGATCATATGGGAAGTCGCGGAACTGTATCCTTGTGTTATGGTAGACTGCCTCCGACTGGAGGTAGTAATGTTTGTGTACCTATATGGGCAAAGTTAAGGGGGGGATACATCACAAGTTTATGTGATACCTTTTATGTTGTACTGTTTTCTGTACCAGTAAGTTTGTGGCCGGTTGTTGCCCACAATGTGTGGCTTGTTATAACATGTATTGTATAAAACTAAATAAAAAAATAATTTTCAAAAAGGTAAAGAACCTTCACTGCTGCACGTATTTCCCCAGCCCCCCATCTGGTAAAGTTCCATAAAATTCTTACTTATTTCAAGTACATACTTCATATCTACTTAACCACAGTCATCACCAGTGACTTTAATTGGAACTACTTATGTGGAGAATCATTTACCAACAGCATCATGCTTATCAACATCTTTAATTAATTTTTCTGACACCCATTAATAGGTCAGGTTACTATCATATGTGTCTTTAACCTAAACTTGTAGCCCAGAACAGGTGTATACCAATCAGTACGGATAGCACCACCCCACCCTCCCTCCATCATCTTCCCCGAATACCTCCCTAGGATCTTTCTCGTTTGTTCACTGGTACTTTTTTGGCCATTATTTACTTATTGATATTGTGGTTAACCAACCAAATAATATCACCAAATATCCATAATATTTTTATTGTGCCAGCCAATACGTGGCAAGATCCTAAAAGCGTCCGGACGCTGTTTCACGTTGTATGTTTTTTGTTTTTGTTTTTTGTGGTTGTTTTTTGTTTTGGTCTAATGCAATTATTAATCATTGTCCGCTCTGTCTGATGTATTACCTGAAGACATATGTAGCAACAGGGTCCCAGTGGAGCCCAATCAAACCAATCTATTTTTACTTCAATCCAACTTGCTATTTAACGTGTTAAATACTGTTTTAAAGTATCTAATAAAGTGATTCATTTAATTAAATTTTTGGCGATTCAGTTGGTAATTACTGATAATATTCAATTAGTGCTGCTAAAGTAACCCCTTACCCGGACACTAGCACCGGGTACCCTTTTTTTCTTTCCCCCATCTTTATACTTACCCAAGCCTGATCCTGATCCAGCCATGTGCACGAGAGCAATAGCTCTCCTGGCTCTGTTCTACCTCACTGCACAGATTGATAGCAGTGGGCGACATTGGCTCCCGCTGCTATCAATAAAATATTGTGAGCAGGGGGTGGGGCCAAGCCCCCCTGTCTGTGTCAATAGATGCAGACAAGGCGGTTCGGGAGTGAGCCTGTAGGAGTGCACCCATTGGGAGCGGCTTCTCATGGGGGCATTCACCAAAGAGGAGTCATGGGTGCTACCGGGGGACCCCAGAAGAGGAGGATTGGGACTAATCATTGAAATACCATTGCACAGAGCAGGTAAGTATGACATGTTTGTTATTTTAAAGAAAAACAACCTGAAAGTTTAATGTTGCTTTAAGTCTGGTACACACTATCCAATTTTTTTTATTGTTAAATTCAAACTGACAGCTCGAGGGGAGATCTTGTACTAACAATCTGATGTTAGTATATCAATCTCCCCCACTGAACTATTGTGTTCTGACAGAGGGACACCCCCCCCGCCAGAACACACTGGCCAGCGCTCTCAGCCATTGGCTGAGAGTGCTGATCAGATGGCGATCGGCAGACCTTTTTCAGTCATGCCCCTTCGACAGTTGAACTTCTGGCCTCTATTGGACCGGCTGCCGTACACACGGGCTGAATGTCGGCTAGTTTCTATTGAACCGGCCGTTACCGCCCAAGATTCGGCCCGTGTGTATGGGGCTTTAGGGTGCATCAGATTGTATGCAAGATTTATAACTGCATGTGTGAGTCCAGCCAGTTAGATTTTGAGTGAGTCTCCCTCTAGTTTAGGCTGGAAGCATTGCAGTCTGTGATACATGTTTCATAGTCTTGATTTACCTTTGCCCCACCAAACAAGGATCTCACTCCAGTTAGCAAGTTACTGTGAGCATGATCCTTTCTATCTGGCAGCACAAGTGGGATATTAGCGTGTTCATGTTGTTTCTGGTCACTACTGTTTAGATTGGGGAACGTTAGGTTCTTGCAATAATTCACAAGTGTGCTGATCAAATTCCAAAAATGCATGGTGGACGGTGATATCTTGCACATGGTCAGGTCTCCTTTGGTTCTGTACCCTCAGGACACCCATCTGTGACATAGATAATAAACAGGTGTGTATATATGAAAATGTACCTCATGTGTACCGAGCCATGTGAAGGAACAAGGTTAGCAATTCATTGATACAGATTTACTTTGAAACATGAGAGACATTTGGGATGACATTCACTTTACACATTATTCAGAGAAATTGGTGCCTATAGGTTTATCCGGTAGACCGCCGTCATGTACACCGACCCAGAATCTAATGGTATTATATTCCATGTGGTGATGATCCTTCGATAACCCATTCCTATCACTTAATGAGGCACACATGAATTCAAAGATTTGCTCACCATAGACCCAGCCGGTGTCTGAGGTGAACTAGCAACTTTTAACAATGTCTCATTTACAGTGCTTTGTGGCTCCACACGAGGTGACGTCTTCCCAGAACTCAGGGCTGTCCATTCAGAGAAATTCATAGCAGAGGCGGCATCTTCGCCTTGGGCCCATAACAGCTCTTGTGACATAGTCTCAAATAGGTCATCATCACCGGAGAGATCCGACAAGGATTCTATCTCCGAATCTCCCAGTTCTTCTTCTGGCAGATATATATTTACAGTCCCAGATACATTCCCCAACAATTGCTCACCCGTTCCTGTCGTGGACTTTGTTGGATCCGGTTCGGGTAGTCTCTGGGGTAGGCCTCGACCACGGCTGCGGGAAGCCTTCACATATCCCACCTTCCTCTGGACAGGTACAATAGGGATAGATGTGGTGGACGTAGAAATTAAGGTAATGTCCCCTGATGAGACGGGAACAGCAGTGTCTCTCTCCGGAACATTCTCGGCAACAACAGGCAAAGTCACGGCCTGCCGTTCTCTTTCTGCAGCAGTAGAAGCTTCTACTGTGGCAATAGCTGTCGCCCAATCCATTCGATAAGCACGGGGCGACATGGTAGGTTGCTCCACCATAAACAGATATTCTCCACATTGCGGGCAGCGACCAAATGGACGGAGATGTACAGTCAGTCCTTCACATTTGTGGCAAATCATGCCCAGCCCTTCGATATTTCCGGCGTTATAGAGAACAAACCTCCCCTGCGGCTTCAGATGAATACCGGTATCCGTAATCAGGGTTCCGGTCAGCACAGTACTCGACACGGTGCTCACAGGGAACATTCTTGGTCCCATAATTGGCTGCATCCCTGAAAAAGACATGGCCACACTCTGATCTTCTCAGCACGATCAGGAGGCCTCTCTTCTTCTCTGGCGCCAAACACATACACGCGTCCCACGCGGTATCAAGTAGGGTAGGCTTCTCCCACTTGTTCTTCTGATCACGTAGCTCCCAGGCTTTTACTGGTGCCCACCGCCTACGCAGTCAGAAATAAAGTCCTGCAACTCTCGGCACCGGGTCTAGGGTTCTGTTGAGTTTACCTCCGGACGATATAAGCACCAAATACTTGAGTAGGTTTTCCAATGCTTTAATAAACGAATAAGGGAAGTAGCAGGAAAGAGGTAGAAGGAAAGCTGCAGGGATGCTCAAATACCTTTCCTTAGTGTTCTTTAGAACATTTCTCTGAAATTGATCGCTTAAAAGCGCTCCCCTTGTGGGATTCAATCTTTGCTCGCCTGGATAGACCTCTCTCACTTGTCTAGCAGCCAGCACGATCACGAACTAAAGTCTCTGCCACAGACTTTTTTGAAGCAAAACCCGTACGATCCTCTGCCACAGGATATATTGGTTTGTGATGAATGTCAGACACAGTACTTGAACCTTTAAGCCAACCCGGCAGTACTATACTGTAAGATTACTTTGGAATGCATCCTCCAACCGAGTCACCAGGCCCCTCTCCAGACCAGCACTCTGCGTGATCCTTCCATGACGGGTCCTCCCCTGGGATCTCCTCAGTTGTCCAGCTTCTTCACTCAGGATAGACAGCTCAGGACCGTTCCTCTGCTGCTGTGGTAGGCCCCAGACAGGCTTCTGGGCCCACCCACACGCCGCAGAGGTGGTATTCATAATGCATACCTGTCGGCCAGGAGTGGCTGAAAAACGAACCCTAAAACATGGCATCTGCCCCATAAATACCCTTTCCCAGAATGCAACTCGGAGGACCACCTCCACCGAGTTATCTCTGGGACAGAGGAGCTCTCATCCGCTTCAACAAGTTGCTCTTCCAACACCAGACGATGGTGACAACGACACTCACCGGCACAATGTGGAACTACACGCAACGTCACCCAAGCTGGAACAGAGGCAAATCTAACTTCCCCTAAAAAGCGACCCACTAGATTTACCTATCAGCGGTAGATTAAAATCTACCAGCGCTACATAAAGATATCATAATAATAGTATGTTTAATATAATCCTACAAAAAATGATTTACTCCGTGCCCCAGATTTATCCTTTGTTGAATAAATACATCTCCTGTAAGAGCGGCAAGGATGTGGAATTCCCTTCCACAGGCGGTGATATCAGCGGGGGGCTTCGATAATTAAAAAAACTATTAGCACCTGAATGACCGCTAGACATGTGCGCCATCAATAAATTTGTTTTGTTTCGTTCCGTTTCGTATTAGAATTAATTTGGATTAAGTAATTCGTATCCGAAATCCAATTTGGACTTGTACGAAATACGAATTTTCGTTAGGTTCGTTAACTTTTCGTAACAATAACGAATGTTCGTTATGATGAATTTATCATTATGAGGGGCTCCCACCATCTCTGTGCTGTGCTGACTTCCTGGGGTTTTTAACTTTTAGGTTCGTTAACTTTTCGTAACAATAACAAATGTTTGTTATTGTTGTAACGTAATGTTGTAACGGAATTTGGATCCGAAGTTCGTAAACAAAAATTCGTATGCATAAAAATTTGTATTTCGGATCATCGCGAATGTACAAATATCCGAAAAATTTGTAAGAATTTCTGATTCATACGAAACTAATCGCACATTTCTAATGACCGCAACATACAGGGATATACAATGTAATACTGACATATAATCACACACATACTTGTATAAGAACAGAACATTCTCTCACCTGATTCCTCCGTCCTGATATATATGACCTCCAGAATCCCCAGAGATTGTCCCCAATATGTAGACAGTGTGGTGTCTATTCTATACTCAGTGGACGGCTGGAGATCGGTGAATGTCACACTTTTATCCTGTGAGGTTTTACATGATCTATCATTATATGGCTCAGCACAGCATCGCACAGTAAATCTCCAGATATCGGGACATTGAGGAGTACAGGAGATCCGGCCACTGATACTGGATGAGGTGACTCTCCGATCCTCCATTGTGACTCCTGACAAAGACAAGATGGAGACATGAAACTCTCAGAGATGATTTATAATAGAGAGAAGATCTCCGCTCTCCATTATATTCAGCAATATTTCTCAGTACCGGGATCTGTATTTTGCAGCCCATTCAAATGTATCCTGAAGAAGTTCACAGTTCTCCTTGGTTATCACAGCAGAGAGCTCTGTGATTGGAGGAGAGCCTACCAAAGTCACATGACTGGGCTATCCTCCTGGCTTTTTTCCTCTATAACTCCAATCCCCCATGCAATGCACATCTTTAACCTCTTGCCAACCAGCCGCCGCAGTTGTACTGCAGCAACATGGCACGGAGTGGGCGAATCATCTTCATGTTACGTCGCTTTGTGTGGCCACTAGGGGTGGCGCTCGCGCTCGCTGCTCGCCACCGGAGCCGATGCGAGTGCGACCGCAATCGCTCGTGACACCGCGAGAATCGGGATCTCTGTGTGTAAACACAGAGATCCAGTTTCTCTGAGGGGAGAGGAGACTGATCGTGTGTTCATACAAAGTATGAACAGCGATCGCTCTCTTCCCCTAGCAAGTCCCATCCCCCCTTCAGTTAGAACATGTAGCAGGGAACACAATTAACCCCTTGATCGCCCCCTAGTGTTAACCCCTTCACTGCCAGTGACATCTTTACAGTAATCAATGCATTTTCATAGTACTGATCGCTGTATTAATGCCAATGGTCCCAAAAATGTGTCAAAAGTTTCCGATGTGTCCGCAATAATGTCGCAGTCATGATAAAAATTGCAGATCGCCGCCATTACTAGCAAAAAAAAAAATAAGAAAAATGCTATAAATCTATCCCCTATTTTGTAGACGCTATAACTTTTGAGCAAACCAATCAATATAGACTTATTGCGATTTTTTTTATTACCAAAAATATGTAGAAGAATACAAATCGGCCTAAACGGAGAAAAAATTAGCTTTTTCTAAAAATAAAATGGGGATTTTTATTATAGCAAAAAGTACAAAGTATTGTGTTTTTTTCAAAATTGTTGCTCTTTTTTTGTTTATAGCGCAAAAAATATAAACCGCAGAGATGATCAAATACCACCAAAAGAAAGCTCTATTTGTGGGAAAAAAGGACAACAATTTTGTTTGGGTATAACGTCGCACGACCGCGCAATTGTCAGTTAAACCGACGCAGTGCCGAATCGCAAAAAATGGCCTGGTCATTCAGCAGGAAAATCTTCCGCGACTGAAGTGGTTGGAAAAGGAGTGGGTTGGCTGTAATACAACCATACCTTTGTTTTTTAAATGGACCTTGGTGTCAATTCCTTGTCGTAGGAATGTAGCCACCCTATCGTCAGAGGTGCCTAGTAAATTCAGTTATCCTGGGTAGGAGTTTGCCTAATCCAATCTGAAGTTTTCTTTAGGCGAAGATTGCGTCTGTTTCCTGCTTCTGTCACTGGATGTCACTGGCAATCAGGGCAATAGTTATGGGGGCAGTGACAATTTTATGGTATTGAGCATCTATCTCTCCTCTGGCAACCACTAGGAGGTTTGTGCAAGTGGTGCATGCTGGAGGAGGCTACTGTATAAATATTCAGAGTAGGTCAGAGAATGGTTGAGACCTAGCTCAGGGTCCTCAAACTGCCCTGCCTGGTCGATGGGGGTACAGCACCCAAGGTGGTAGAGCCAGATGATGGAGGTCCTGCATGGATGGAGGAAAATGCTTGTGAAGTCTGGAGCCCTGATGCTGAAGGAGACCTATAGGAGTTATAAAACTTAAGAAAAAAAAATTAAAGTGATTGGTGCCCATGATTGTTGTGACTCTCTACACTGTGGCCATGGATCCACCCTGGGGTAATGTCAGCCCTTTCTCTGCACTGGAGCCAAGTTCTCCTCTACTCCAGCCAGAAGGAGTGCTACAGGAAGATCTGTGTATGGACAATGTGCAGTGATGGGAAGTGTGAGGGCACGCAGGAAATCAGCCGCTCTACTCATCCAATGGAGCGCTTCCCAAGGGTTTGTGTAGAGGAGAAAATGCTTTTAGGTGTATTCCAATTGTATTTGACCTACAGCTGACCTCTGCCTGACCTTTGAACTGCTTTTTCATTCCTATAGATTTGTATGTGGGGAGAAACCTTTTCTGACATGAAAACATGCCCACTGACAGACCCTACATCTGGCTTTAGACTTATACATTACAGTAAGCCACCTTTCACCATCATCTTTTGTTATCAAATGATCTTTCCACTAGAGAAGTTTGCAACTGTTGATGGTAGGATTCTACATATGAAAAATGATGGCTGACCTAACAGCAAGTGAGAAGCACATTCAGATAGGGTGGCAGGACCGGCATGTAGGCATGTTAAAGCATGTTGGTGGTTGGCCCAGGCCAGGGGGAAGGGTTAAGTTATGTGAGCTCAGTTCCCAGGCTTTTTTTGTCCCAGCCAGCCCACCTGTGGTAGCCCGCTTGTGGTATCGGGCCTGCTGTGCCTTGAAGTCTGCTGAAGGCACCGGGATTCTCAGAGGACATCTAATGCTGCGTACACACGAGCGGACTTTTCGAGCGGACTTTTCGACCGGACTGGTCCGACGGTCTATCCAATGGACTTTCGGCGGACTTCCGACGGACTTTCCTAACGAACGGACTTGCCTACACACCATCACACCAAAGTCCGACGGATTCGTACGTGATGACGCACGACCGGACTAAAATATGGAAGTTAATGGCCAGTAGCCAATAGCTGCCCTAGCATCGGTTTTAGTCCGTCGGACTAGCATACAGACGAGCAGATTTTTCAACCGGACTCGAGTCCGTCGGAAACATTTGAAACGTGTTTTATTTCTAGGTCCGTTGGACTTTTTTTTCCCAAAAGTCCACTGGAGCCCACACACGATTGAATTGTCCGACAAGGTCCAGTCCGCCGGACCAAGTCTGCCGGAAAGTCCGCTCGTGTGTACGCGGCATAAGCCATGGAGAATACCAAGATGGACTATCAACTCATGGAGGTATGCCTGGGCAGCCACACATAGATAGTTTAGCAAGAAGGACATTTTTTATCTTGAACGGTTGGTTATGCTGCAACTTGTTCAGTAAAGGCACAATAACCATTAAGTGTTATTAAACAATTCCATTTCCACCAGTCTCAGTTACAGCATACTCTGGCGGCACATATTTGGTTGTGGATTGATGTATTTTTTTTCTTTTTTACAATTAGCTGAATATAAATGGGGCAGTGTTAGCAGTGACTTCAGCATGTGTTTTCATTAAATGGTAATGGGCCTGCTTTGACCAGGGAATAGATATTTCCAGAGGTTTACTGAGGCTGCCCCGGTTCTCACTAATACTGTCCTGCTACTGGCAAATTTTACACATCTGTATCAACTGAAGGCTGGCACTTGTAATTCCTATTAAAAAGCCACACCTACTTGTTCCTTGTGTCTCCACATATATGCCCTGTACACACGGTCGGATTTTCCGAAGGAAAAAGTGCAATCGGATTGTGTTGTCGGAAATTCCAATTGTGTGTGGGCTCCATCTGACTTTTTCCTTCGGAATTTCCAACACACAAAGTTTGAGAGCAGGCTATAAAATTTTCCGACAGCAAAATCCGATCAGTTAAATTCCGATCGTGTGTACACAAATCCGACGCACAAAGTGCCACGCATGCTCAGAATAAATTAAGAGACGAAAGTTATTGGCTACTGCCCCGTTTATAGTCCCGACGTACGTGTTTTACGTCACCGCGTTCAGAACGATCAGATTTTCCGTCAACTTTGTGCGACCGTGTGTATGCAAGACAAGTTTGAGCCAACATCCGTCGGAAAAAATCCATGGATTTTGTTGTCGGAATGTCCGATCAATGTCCGATTGTGTGTACAGGGCATTAGAGTGCTTTCACACTCACAGAGCCCGGGCGTTGGCGGTAAAGCGTCGCTATTTTAAGCGCTGCTTTACTGTCGTTTTAGCGGTGCTATTCGGCCGTTAGCGGGGCTGCAGCGGCACTTTGCCGGTGGTATGGCAGCACTGCCCCATTGATTTCAATGGGCAGGAGCGGTGGAGAAGTGGTGTATACAGCTCTGGAGCTCTCTTCCGACTTCGGGGGTCTCTTCCGAATTCTCCGCTCTCCCCGGCCTCTTCTCAACGCTCTCCGGCTTCTTCTCCCACTGTCCGGTGTCTTCTGCCAGGCTCCTCCGCTATCTTCTGCTCTTTTGCCCGCTCTTTTGCTAGCGGCTGCCCGGTCTTTTATGTTGTCTTCTTCCCTCTTCTCTTCTACCGATGTTGACTGAGCGCTCTCTCCCACTGTAAAGCCGCGTGCGCGTGCGCAACTATTTATATAGGCATGGGGCGGGTCACTGGGTGATGTCATCCAGTGACCCCGCCCCTTATGATGTCACAGTCCCGGGGTATGATGGATCTGTTATACAAGCTGTACACTCACTACTTTACATTGTAGCAAAGTGTAATTTCTTCATTGTTGTCACATGAAAAGATAGAAGATATAATATTTACAAAAATGTGAGGGGTGTACTCACTTTTGTGAGATACTGTATATATAAAGCACTGGGTCCGCTATAGGGTAAGTGTCTGTTTGCGGAGTAGGAGTGTAGTTTGTAACATATTGGACCATTTTTGGTCAGTTAACTGTTTATGTAAGAGGTTATTTTGATTGACTTGAATTCTAGTCCCCTCCTCTGTGATTTTTTGGTTTTGTGGGTACATATTACATAAATACACTGGCATTCGTAATTGCTATTACTTTCTAGTTTTTTTTTCTTGTACTGCGAGGAATGTTTGGAGATATTGGGAACTGTCCCTTCAATTGGTGTTACCTTGTACAAGCCGTCTCTGTCTTTCTATGTTTTTAAGCATTTTAGTGAGCATCTGTAACAGGTATGACACAATACCACCGTGGTAGGAAACTGAAATGTGTATATATCATGCTATGGTTTCCATTCTTTTGACATATTCATTTATATTTTCAGAGATGTAATTATTGCTCTCTTCCTGAAGAAGCAGGCAGTTGCCCCGTGAAACGCGTTGAAGAAGTTATAAGCAATCAACACTCCTCATATATTACAATTGGGGACAATATTACTGAATATGTCTCTTTTTTGGTTGTACCATGCAATATATGTATCTGTATTCTGTCTAGTTGTACCCCCATATGCCCTATTAACAGAGTATTTTATGTCTATACAAATGTTTATTAGATACGTATTAATAAAAAATAAGTATTTCTATTACATTGGGTGTGGTACCATTAAAATTGTGCTCTTTTTTCTTGTTAGGGTCATTTATTTTTTTTATAAATCAAAAGAAATTAAAACCCCAAAATACCAACCTTGAAACAAAAGCTCACTTTTTTAGAAACAGTGTCTAATGGACAGGACAGACTCTAAAGCAACTGCGCAGGAGTGGTTTGACCAAAGAGCTAGCAATCAGAAATAAAGTACTGTTTCTAACTGAACTTAACCTCTCCCTATGCAGTTTGTCAGTTTTCTCTATCCTCTACCTACAGCAGCTTCAATACATTGTTACTCTGGTGGTTTTTCCTCCTCTTCCTTCCTTTTTATAATACGGGAGTTGGCTTATCCAAAAGTCCCCTTATTGGCCCCTCTAAGTCTGATGGCCATAAAGTGCATTATGGTTGAAAAATAAATTTGCCTGGAAGAATCTTCACATAAATTCAACAGGTAAATTTTAAACCTGCAGGATTCGCCATGGCTGTGATGAAGCTGAACCCCTTCCCTAGAGCATATTCCTGACGTCATATGACGTGATCAGGATATCGGGCTGCTGCGCGCCCCCGGGGGCGCTTATTGCGGCGATCGTTGTTGCGGGGTTTCAGTCTGACACCCTGCAACACCGATCTAGGTAAAGAGTCTCTGACGGAGACTCTTTACCACGTGATCAGCTGTGTCCAATCACGGCTGATCACGATGTAAATAGAAAGAGCCGGTGATCGGCTTTTCCTCACTCGCGTCTAAAAGACGCGAGTAGAGGAGAGCCGATCGGCTGCTCTCCTGACAGGGGGAGTCTGTGCTGACCACCAGGGAAGCCGCCCAGGACCACCAGGGAAGCCATCCACACTGGACCACCAGGTATGCCCCTAGACCCCCCGGGGAAATACCACTATGTGCCCAGGCAGCTGCCAATCTGTGTCCAGGCAGCTGCCAATCAGTGCCCACTCCAATGCCTACCACCGCCAGTGCCACCAGGGATGCCCATCAGTTTCCTCATATCAGTGCCGCGTATCAGTGCCCAGCAGTGCTGCCTATCAGTGCCCATCATGCCTATCAGTGCCACCCTATCAGTGCCCAGCAGTGCCCAGCAGTGCCGCCTTTCAGTGCCCATCAGTGTCGCCTATCAGTGCCCATCAGTGCCAACCAGTGCCACCCAGTGCCACCCATAAGTGCCCATCAGTGCCGCCTATCAATGCCCATCAGTGCTGCATATCAGTGCCACCCATCAGTGCCGCCTTATCAGTGCCCATCAGTGAAAGAGAAAACTTACTTATTTACACATTTTTTTAACAGAAACAAAAGCAAAACTTTTATTTTTTTCAAAATTTTCGGTCTTTTTTTTATTTGTTTAGCGAAAAATAAAAAACGCAGAGGTGATAAAATACCACCAAAAGAAAGCTCTATTTGTGGGAACAAAATGATAAAAATTTAGTTTGGGTACAGTGTTGTATGACTGCGCAATTGTCATTCAAACTGCGACAGCGCTGAAAGCTGAAAATTGGTCTGGGCAGGAGGGTGTCTAAGTGCCCTGTATTGAAGTGGTTAACTGTATCCATCTCTCCCTTATTGGTGGAGGTCCTCCAGGCCACTGCCCGGAAAGGTCTGATATTGCGTGTGTATTTTGTGTTATTGTCTTCTGTTCAAGATCGCGCTTCACTAAAATGCAGGGCTCATTGGATCACGGATAATGGAGATATTGATGGTGACCAATGGGATATGGCCTTAGAATCGATTCCTACTGTATCTATATCAGCCTCCCATAGGCTCTCGCAATTCTATATTTTTCATAGAGCTTATTGGACGCCTGACTGTATGCATGGGGCCGGAGACATTCACCCCTATGTCCAAAATGTAAAACGCTATTTTATACATATGATTTAGAGCTGCCCGAATTATTTTACTTACACTTAAGGAATTGCTCATGAGATGGTTATTCATGTAGAGAGCAATGCTGATGTGATGATGTCAGCAATCTGCCACAATACACTATGAATGGTGACGTAACGGTGCCCCTCGGGGGTGGAGCTATGATGCCCTGGACTTATAGTATGTCCTTTTCTCACCTGGACGTCTGAGGACATTTTGTGTTGAGAAAAAAGTACTAATGGTTCAGCTCCGGATTGAAGGTAAGTACTGCAGCCTGAGATTATTTTTTTATTTGATTACCGTTCATTCTGGAGGTCCATTTAGTTAAAATAATACCTGGAGTTGGGCTTTACACATAATCTTTTGTTGCTTGTAGATAAAGTGTACATATAAATATTTGCAGGTCTAAATTGTGCAAAACGTATGTAAATACTAATAAACAATAAGAAAAACTTTTAAAAAATGGTCACTCAAATATGTGCTACTTGATTATTATGACTATAAAAGTATAGATCTGCATTGACTTTACATTGATGTGTTTCTGATGAAAATATCGTGGATTATTGTTCTTACCGATACAGGTAATAGTAGGAGGAGTCCACTCCGGGGGGTTGTCACATTTCATTGTGTCTGATGATGGATGATATCCAGGATTACATTGTACTCTCACCTCTTCACTCGGGTTATAATACTCCTTGTCTATAGAGAGTCTGTACACATTGTCTATGGTGGGCTCCTTACACATAGCTGTGGAATAAGAAGATAAAAGCAGATGATTATACATTATATACAGTGTGAGGAGTAAACTGATTGTGGGGGATGGGAGGGATCAGTTGATGGGACCTTTCAGTGGTATATGGACCATGGTCTGACCTCCTCATTATGGGATGTTCCTGGGATCTGTCTGCAGTATTCTATGAAGACAATTACTAGAACATTCATCAGGAAGCCATCAGTATGATGCAAAGTATAGGGGAGATGCTCTTGGGGAGACATGACTTGCCCAGTTCTAAGATTTCAGGTTGAAAAGTTAGTTCCAAGATATTTGTGGGGGCGGCAAGCTGGGGCTCCAACTCTGCCCCAGCTGTTCTACACGAACTCAGGTTTTACACAAATTTAACTCTAGGCACGGTCAGGGATCACTAATCACACTTTTCTGTTCCAATAATTTTTATTAAGAAAAGGGATTTTAAGCAAACAATGAGGTACCCAATAATCCGAATACATATTATACAATGGTGTCACTGTGGAAATAGTCAAAATCGGCATATTCTGATCACAATATAACTTTACCATAACATAGTTTGTGTATATGACCATCTTGCCAGGGAGGGTTAGACGGTGACATGTGAAAAGCGCATAGCGCAACAGTCAAGATCATTATCATAGATCACTGTAAGCAGAGGAGTGTGAATATCAACATATTTGGTGAGTCAAAAACCTTATTTGTATTTGGTTTCAAGGCAAGGGGGAGCTAAAAAAGAACTTTTCAAAACGGTGTTGTTGTTCGCGAAGAATGCTAGCTAATTTTTTTATTTAGCATGATCCAGGAGATTTTGTTTTTCACTAATTCTAAATTTATCAGAATGCTCGCGCTATGGTGATCTTAGCTGCCAGAAAAATAAAGAAGGTGAGAGTCCTGAGATTTTTAGGTAGCTCACTCGATAGGTCGGAAAATAGTGCCGTCTTAACATTTTTAGTATGGATGAGCCCAACACCCCCCTCCCCCTGGTACGGTTCGCAGCAGAACATGTGAACATGCAAAAAGTTTGTTAGAACACCGTTAAAGTCTATGGGACACGAATGTGAAAAATCAAAAGTGCTAATTTTAAAGGCTTATATGCAAGTTATTGCCATAAAAAGTGTTTGGGGACCCGGTCCTGCCCCAGGGGACATGGATCAATGCAAAAAAAGTTTTAAAAACAGACTTTTTTTCAGGAGCAGTGATTTTAAGAATGCTTAAAGTGAAACAATAAAAATGAAATATTCCTTTAAATATCGTGTCTGGGGGGTGTCTATAGTATGCCTGTAAAGTAGCACAGTTTTCCCAAATGACATTTCTAAAGGAAAAAAAGTAATTTAACACTGCTTGCGGCTGTAATGTATTGTCAATTCCCGACAATATAGATGAAAATCATTGAGAAAAACGGCATGGATTCCCCCCCCCCCCCCAGCCCATTACCAGCCTCTTTGGGTCTGGTATGGATATTAAGCGGAACCCGCACCCAAATTTAAAAAAAATGGCGTGGGGGGGAGCCCCCGGGCACTATATACTCTGAACAGAAGTATATCTAATATACGGCCTTCCCTATATACTCTGAAGAAAATTGGGCCTTAGGTGTTGGTGGTGCCAGAACACTGTAACCCCTCACAGTTACACTTGTTGGGCACAGGAACGGGCCCTGCTGTGAAATATTAGATCAAGAATTGTAATTACATGCCCCTGTTATACATGGGCAAAAAAATTTCGCCTTTGGTGGTGGTGGTGCCACAACACTGTAAGTCCTCACAGTTACTCTTGGTGGGCAGAGGAACGGGCCCTGCTGTGAAATATTTGATCTAAAATTGTAATTACGTTACAGTGCAGCCGTAGTGCAGTTGCTACTACTTTTCTGGTGGTGTACACAGTACACAATACAGTGCAGTGTGGTGTTGCAAAACAAGATATACATCATGTCTGGAAGGCCACCAAGGAGAGGCAGATGCTCACAGGCCACTAAAAGAGGGCAAGCAGGCTCTGTGTCTACAGTCAACAGTGCTGGTCGCGGACATGGTGTATCCTCTGCAGGTGGCCGTGGGGCACGCTTGTCCTTTTTTTCTGCTGCTTGAGCCAGAACATGCAGAAGAGTTGGTGGAGTGGATAACAAAGCCATCCTCATCCTCCTCATCCTCTTTCACCCAGGCTCAGAGTAGTTTGCCTTCCAACACAGCTGCCAAAGCGGCCTATTCCACCGGCTCCTTGTCCACAGTCACTCCTTCCGTGCACAAAGGAGTCCCCAGAATTATTCGACCACACTGTAGGGTACATGCTGCTAGAGGATGCGCAGCAATTTGAAGGCTCCAATGTTGGTTCCCAGGTTGAGGAAGGGAGTAACGTGAGCCTAGAGAGAGGGGGTGCCCAAGAAGGACAAGAAACTGGCAGTCATGTTCCACCAGCTGCAGCATACTGCCAAGTTTGCTCCAGTGATGAGGAGGGAGGGGATGATGAGGTCACGGACTGTACTTGGGCGCCTGAGAGAAGAGAGGAGGAGGAGGGGGCACAACTCCAATGAGCAGGATGTCCTCTAGGGGGCAGCCTAAGGGCAGCCACCCTACTGCATCACACTGCAGAGTTCCGCAGGTGCAGGGCACTGCTGACTCCCGCTGATCTTGAGAAGTTCCTTGATGTGGGCCTTTTTGACACATGTGCAGCAGATCACACCGTTGGTGTTTGCAACCTATGTCTGAAGCGGATCAAGCGTGGCCAGAACAGCAGCCACTTGGGCACCACATACTTGACCAGACATATGTCGACCTCCCATGCAGTCCGTTGGCAAAAGCACTTGAAAGACCCACATCAAAGAAAAAGATGGACTTCTCCTTGCTCCTCATCTGGAATCTCCAACCCCTCTATACCTCCAATCCTCTCAAAAACCTGCACTGAGAGGAATGAAGGTATAGCAATAGGTGTCCCAAGTACTTGCAGCCAATCTGCTATCAGTATACCACCATCTGATTTTAGCAGGCAAATTTCCCTACCCCATTTGCTAAACCGTAAAAAGAAATTCGGTCCCAGCCATCCACATGCTCAGTGTCTGAATGCTAGCTTGGCCAAATTGCAAGCACTGCTGCTTCTCAGCTGGTAGACTCTGCCCCCTTTTGTGAATTTGTGGAATGTGCTGTACCTCACTGGCAGGTTCCAAAACACCATTTCTTTTCATGGAAATCCTTTCCGGCTCTCTACCGGCATGTGGAAGGCAATGTTTTGGCCTCGGACAGGGCGGTCAGCGGTAAGGTGGATAGTACCGCTGACTCATGGTCTAGCTGGCATGGGCAGGGACGTTACCTTTCCTTCATGGCACACTGGGTAACTCTGCTAGCAGCTGGGAAGGATGCAGGACAGGGTGCAGTATTGTTGTAGCTTGTTCCGCCACCACGCCTCCAAAATTCTAGTGGTGATTCTGCCACAGCTCTCTCCTCCAACCCCTCTTCTTCTTCCTCTATGGCCTCTTCGGCAGATTTGTCCTCAGTGATGTTCCGTAAACGTTCAAGGGGCTACGCAAGTACTCAGTCAAAAAAATGCCATGCGCTGCTTGAGTTGGTCTGCTTAGGGTACAGGAGCAACACTGGGGCAGAGATTCTGTCAGCTCTGCAGGGGCAGGCTCAGAGGGGGTTGACGCCACGCCAGTTTCAGCCAGGACTGGTTGAATGCAACAATGGCACCAACCTTCTCTCCGCCCTCCGACAGGGACACTTGACCCATGTCCCATGTTTGGCACACATCCAGAATTTGGTGGTGCAGCAGTTCTTGAGCAGGTACCCAGGCTTACAGGATCTCCTGAGGCAGGCCAGAAAAGTCTGTGTTCATTTCCGCCGGTCATACAATGCCAGTGCTCGGCTGGCTGACATTCATAGGGAATGCAACCTGCCCACCAACCGCCTCATTTGTGACATGCCCACCAGGTGGAACTCAACGTTGGCAATGCTGCAGCAGCTGCACATGTAGCAGAAGGCCATCAATGAGTACCTGTGTGAGTATGGCACCAGGACAGGGTAAGGGAGCTTGACTTCTTTTGGCCACGCTAGTGGCTACTGATCAAGGATGCATGCACTGTACTGTCACCATTTAAGGAGGCCACGAGGATGGTGAGCAGCGACAATGCATGCATCTGCAACACCTATCCTCATATTGATTAGTGGTTCCAAATTAATAACTACTGCAGTAGGGAACAGAAACAAAAGATACACTACGCATCTTTCCAAATAACCATTCTGCTTTATTTATTATTATTATTTATTATTATTTTATTATGACGCAATTGAAGGCTTTTATACACATGATTATGTAGGTATCACATTGATATTACAATTGTATGTTTATGGCAACAAGGGGCGTAACATAGGCAGACTAATTCTAATCAGGACTCAAAAGAATGCAAGCATGTAATGAAAACATTATTAGTGCCGTGTGCACATGTGCACAGTGAGGGCAGTGTGCAATACATACAAAATAGAATACAATTATATACAGAACCTACAAATTTCCTTTACAATCTCCTCTCTTTTGATCAATATATTGATCACTAACCATACCTGCTATCACCTTTAACCTGGGACCTCCACACGCTTAGGTGGAAGTAGTCAGATGCATGTTGTGGTGTTTTACTACAGCAGCTTCTGTAACTGGCATCAATGTTGTCCTCATTTGTCATACTGTCACAGACAGACATCTGCTAACTGGCAGTGTTAGCTGTTGCTAATTCTTGTTACCACCCCTCATTTCTTATGTAATAGAAGGACTCACACAGGCAGCAGGTGTTAGGCAGAGTCACTTCTATAGTTTATTAATTACTGTGGATCCCAGAAACCTGCCAATTTGTAAGCAGTAGGCATAGTGTATGATGATACAGAAATAGTTTACATCTTTGCTGCTGTTCAGAAGCACACATGAGTGCTCCCATAGGAAGCAGCTTCCTATGGGGGCACTCGACAAGGGGGGGGGGCCAAGAGTGTCAGCGGGGGACCCACGAAGAGGAGGAGTAGAGCTTCTCTGTGCAAAACCAAAAAGCCTGGGTAGAAAATCCTGGTTCCTGCCAGCATGGTGCAGAGAAGGATCCTTGCTCTCTGTGTTGAAGCAGTGGTCTCTCTGCAGAGGTCCCCTTTCTGAGTCAGAACTAGAGTTATTCAATCAGCAGGGCCCATGAGCTTTGCAGGTTGCAGATCTCTAGCTGTGATTTAAAATTAATTTGGGTGTCCTCCATTCTTCTAATCAGAAATGTAACAGACAATGGTTTAATTGTTCTGTGAGCGGAATTAATAAGATTGTAATAAAAGCCACTGTGATGGTGGGTGGTATCTTGCAGGATGTGTGTGTGTGTGTGTGTGGGATGAGAGGAAGTTGGTTTTGTGTCATTGTGACCTTCTCGTCATCTAGTCCAGTGGTCAGAGCTGTCAGTGCTGCGTCTTCTCAATAACTGTCAAACCTAAGGTTAACCCCTTTATGACGAAGGTAAAAAAAAATCTTAATATCCAAAGCCAGTTTTTACAGCTTTCTCATGTGTTAGTAAAACTGGACATTTCATCCCAAGTCTCCAGCAAGTTCCTGGTGCTCCAGAAGGAATAATGTCTATAATCGCTAATTAGTTATTCATCTCCATCCTGGCAGCATGATCAGACAGTGGTGGGGGGAGTGGGTGTACAGGCTTACATATGTTGATTGGACCATGGCTGCTTGGTTGAATTTTCTCTAATAGGTTTCCTCGTGGTGTCTTTTGCCTTTTTAGATCTATATCTCTATTAGCTTTTATTAGCCACTCTCTAATTTTTTTTTAACTCAATAATATATTGTGTGTGTGTGTATATATGTATATACAGTGGGGACGAAAAGTATTCAGACCCCCTTCAATTTTTCACTCTTTGTTATATTGCAGCCATTTGCTAAAATCATTTAAGGTAATTTTTTTCCCATATTGACAGAAAAACACAGAACTGTTGACATTTCTGCAGATTTATTAAAAAAGAAAAACTGAAATATCACATGGTCCTAAGTACAGTAGGTGACCGCGATATTGTGTCAATCTCGCCGCACTTCTCGGCGAGATTTGACACCTACGAGCCCCGTCGCAGGAGCCAGCGCCGAGATGGCTCACTCATCGGGAAAGGAAAACTTTGTTTTCCTTCCGCGATGAGTGACAGGCAGCGCTGACAGCTGTCTGGTATGAATCCTGAGGCGGGAACACCGCGCCAAATTTTAAATGAAAAAACCGGCGTGGGTTCCCCCCTAGGGGCATACCAGGCCCTTAGGTCTGGCATGGATTGTAAAGGGAACCCCCTCTGCCGAAAAATCAGCGTGGGGGTCCCCCCCCAATCCATACCAGACCCTTATCCGAGCACGCAGCCCGGCCGGCCAGGAAAGGGGGTGGGGACGAGCGAGCGCCCCCCCCTCCTGAGCCGTACCAGGCCGCATGCCCTCAACATGGGGGGGTGGGTGCCTTGGGGGAGGGGGGCGCCCTGCGGCCCCCCCACCCCAAAGCACCTTGTCCCCATGTTGATGAGGACAAGGGCCTCTTCCCGACAACCCTGGCCGTTGGTTGTCGGGGTCTGCGGGCGGGGGGCTTATCGGAATCCGGGGGCCCCCCTTAATAAGGGGGCCCCCAGATCCCGGCCCCCCACCCTGTGTGAATGAGTTTGGGGTACATGGTACCCCTACCCATTCACCTAAGCAAAAGTGTCAATATAAAAAAAACACATTACACAGGTTTTAAGAATAATTTATTAGTCAGCTCCGGGGTCTTCTTCCGACTTCGGGGGGTCTCCTTCCGACTTCTCCCGGTGTTCGGCCTCTTCTCCCGGGCCCCGCCGCTATCTTCTTCCAGCTCTATTGCCAGCGAGGGGCCCGGTCTGCTGCCGCTGTCTTGTCGCCGCTGTCTCGCCGCTTCTTCTCTTCTTTTCTTCTTTTCTTCTTCCCCGATGTTGACACGACGCTCTCTCCGGCTCGAATGCTGTGTGTGAGCTGCGGAGCCATTTATATAGGCGGTAACCCCGCCCCCTTACGACGTCATGGTCCCAGCATGCGCAGGGACTCTGGGGCCACGCCCCCTTATGACGCCAGAGTCCCTGCGCATGCTGGGACCATGACGTCGTAAGGGGGCGGGGTTACCGCCTATATAAATGGCTCTGCAGCTCGCACACAGCATTCGAGCCGGAGAGAGCGTCGTGTCAACATCGGGGAAGAAGAAAAGAAGAAAAGAAGAGAAGAAGTGGTGAGACAGCGGCGAGACAGCGGCGACAAGACAGCGGCAGCAGACCGGGCCCCTCGCTGGCAATAGAGCTGGAAGAAGATAACGGCGGGGCCCGGGAGAAGAGGCCGAACACCGGGAGAAGTCGGAAGGAGACCCCCCGAAGTCGGAAGAAGACCCCGGAGCTGACTAATAAATTATTCTTGAAACCTGTGTAATGTGTTTTTTTTATATTGACACTTTTGCCTAGGTGAATGGGTAGGGGTACCATGTACCCCAAACTCATTCACACAGGGTGGGGGGCCGGGATCTGGGGGCCCCCTTATTAAGGGGGGCCCCCGGATTCCGATAAGCCCCCCGCCCGCAGACCCCGACAACCAACGGCCAGGGTTGTCGGGAAGAGGCCCTTGTCCTCATCAACATGGGGACAAGGTGCTTTGGGGTGGGGGGGCTGCAGGGCGCCCCCCTCCCCCAAGGCACCCACCCCCCCATGTTGAGGGCATGCGGCCTGGTACGGCTCAGGAGGGGGGGGGGGGCGCTCGCTCGTCCCCACCCCCTTTCCTGGCCGGCCGGGCTGCGTGCTCGGATAAGGGTCTGGTATGGATTGGGGGGGGGACCCCCACGCCGATTTTTCGGCATAGGGGGTTCCCCTTACAATCCATGCCAGACCTAAGGGCCTGGTATGCCCCTAGGGGGGAACCCACGCCGGTTTTTTCATTTAAAATTTGGCGCGGTGTTCCCGCCTCAGGATTCATACCAGACAGCTGTCAGCGCTGCCTGTCACTCATCGCGGAAGGAAAACAAAGTTTTCCTTTCCCGATGAGTGAGCCAGCGCGACATTCACAGCACCCTGTCGCCGAGAACCAGCGCGATGGTATCGCGCTGGAAACACAATCTCGCGGTCAGGTACTGTATTCAGACCCTTTGCTCAGTATTTAGTAGAAGCTCTTTTTCATCTAATACAGCCATGAGTCTTTTTGGGAAAGTTGCAACAAGTTTTTCACACCTGGATTTGGGGATCCTCTTCCATTCCTCCTTGCAGATCCTCTCCAGTTCTGTCAGGTTGGATGGTAAACGTTGGTGGACGGCCATTTTTAGGTCTCTCCAGAGATGCTCAATTGGGTTTAAGTCAGGGCTCAGGCTGGGCCATTCAAGAACAGTCACGGAGTTGTTGTGAAGCC
The DNA here is from genome assembly GCF_042186555.1 of Aquarana catesbeiana. Taxonomy (NCBI): domain Eukaryota; kingdom Metazoa; phylum Chordata; class Amphibia; order Anura; family Ranidae; genus Aquarana; species Aquarana catesbeiana. The sequence continues at coordinate 968,629,170 of NC_133324.1, forward strand.
ACTCCTTCATTATTTTAGCTGTGTGCTTAGGGTCATTGTCTTGTTTGAAGGTAAACCTTCGGCCTAGTCTGAGGTCCTGAGCACTCTGAAGAAGGTTCTCGTCCAGGATATCTCTGTACTTGGCCGCATCATTCATCTTTCCCTCTATTGCAAACAGTCATCCTGTCCCTGCAGCTGAAAAACACCCCCACAGCATGATGCTGCCACACCATGCTTCACTGTTGGGACTGTATTGGACAGGTGATGAGCAGTGCCTGGTTTTCTCCACACATACCACTTAGAATTAAGGCCAAAAAGTTCTATCTTGGTCTCATCAGACCAGAGAATCTTATTTCTCACCATCTTGGAGTCCTTCAGGTGTTTTTTAGCAAACTCCATGTGGGCTTTCATGTGTCTTGCACTGAGGAGAGGCTTCCGTCGGGCCACTCTGCCATAAAGCCCCGACTGGTGGAGGGCTGCAGTGATGGTTGACTTTCTACAACTTTCTCCCATCTCCTGACTGCATCTCTGGAGCTCAGCCACAGTGATCTTTGGGTTCTTCTTTACCTCTCTCACCAAGGCTCTTCTCCCCCGATAGCTCAGTTTGACCGGACGGGCAGCTCTAGGAAGGGTTCTGGTCATCCCAAACGTCTTCCATTTAAGGATTATGGAGGCCACTGTGCTCTTAGGAACCTTAAGTGCAGCAGAAATGTTTTTGTAACCTTGGCCAGATCTGTGCCTTGCCACAATTCTGTCTCTGAGCTCTTCAGGCAGTTCCTTTGACCTCATGATTCTCATTTGCTCTGACATGCACTGTGAGCTGTACGGTCTTATATAGACAGGTGTGTGGCTTTCCTAATCAAGTCCAATCAGTATAATCAAACACAGTTGGACTCAAATGAAGGTGTAGAACCTGCCCCCAGGGTGCATTTAACACATGCTTTTGACCATATCAGCCTTTTTCAACCAGGGTGCCTTCAGGTTTCTTGAGGGGTGCCTTGGCAAATGCCTTAAAGTTGCCCCAAAATTGTATACAAAGCAGCAGGTAGATTAAGCTCTCCGTTTAGTTACTTAAAGCCTAGGGTTCACCATTACAACCTTCCAGCTGCCAGCATCCTAACTAACAATTACGTTTTTGGTTGATTAGAAGGACATTGGGTGCCTGCACACCATCCTAGTTTGCCCCTCCTAAGGGAGAAGAAAAACATGGGAATACTAGTTGGTACCAGTGTGCAAAGGTGTATTTGCTTTGAAAGAATAAATCACCTCTAATGTTGGGTGTCCTACGTGTGTGGATGTTGCTGCATTATGTTAAACGATTAATTAATTTTGTTACATTTTAGAATGGGGGGCCTCAAGATTGTGCATAATTTTAAAGGGTGCCTTGACTAAAAGGTTGAGAAATATTAGACCAGACTATTGTACCTCCCTTTTTTTGGTGTTGGACTCCCTTGACTTGGTGAGCGATGTGTTTTTGTGTGCTTTACATACTGTATAATAAGTGTAGTAATTACTTTTTTCTTTAAATTGTTTAATTCTTTCATCTTTGTATCCCTCCCCCCCACTCCTGAAGAAGCAGGTTACTCCCGTGAAACATGTTGAGGAATTGCCTGCCCATGCAGGACACCTACCCATCAATGGGATTTAGGAATTTAATCTAGTATTTACCATGAGGTTATGGGTTGCGTCATATACTGGGAGGAATTTAAGGGAGGTCCTTTACGTATTGCATATATTCATGTTTTTAACAACATTTGTATAGATGTTGTAACAATTTTTAAGGAAATTGTAAATTCTGTATATAATTGTATTCTATTTTGTATAATACGAGAGTCCAAAGGACTAGGCAGCGCTTATAAATGAAATACATTCATAAAAAATGATCAATGGTAAAAATCATCGAACACGTAAACTCAAATTAATAAAAGTCCATGAACTGTGATTATTTTAAGTGATAAAATCAACGCATTCATTTGATAAAAAGCAGATAAATTATCCCCATGAAAAAGAAACAGAAAACGAGGCGCTGCACCATCTGTGTTTGTTTTCATTATATACGATGCCAACATATAAAATAACTATTATAAACATAGTACATATTACAGCAAGAAAATGCAACTAATAGGTAAACCCCCTCTAGTGTATTCATACTGAGCTGTATTAAGAACATGGAACGATGTTACTATTCTTGTTGCAAAAGTTACACATACATTCACATAATGTTGTGAAAAACCAATGCACATCTATTTATATATGCAGCATAAGGACTCCCTATATAGACAACTTGAGCGCCGATCGCATAGTGAGCATATAAAAATACACATTCATAACGAAAGCTGCACTTCAATAAATAACTAAATAAACTGCACGCAGTTACCGATTTGTGTAAAGGTATCTAAAAAATTAATCCAAATCCTAATATAAATAAAAGGGGATGTTATATTAATAAAAAATTCTACATTTAATAAATACCGGAATCTAGTTCCAGATTTCAAGCAATGATATTAAAAATTGGGATAAGAGACTAAAAGTGAGACATCAAACCAAAAAGTACAAAGGTAAAGCAAGAACGATTGAAGAGCTTAAAATGTTAAAAAAATAGAAATTGCGTCAACGCGCGTTGATGCTCACTACCCAAAAATCCTTTTCAAACAATCCAGGTAGCGGCGTCTATGGTAAAACACACACTATAGATATGACTTAAAACTCAATATTTACGTAAATCTAATAATCACTGATAAAACAGTTCACATCTAATTCTACATTGAGTCCACTAGCGGTTAAAGTATTCATCGAATATATCCAGCGAGATTCTTTCTTGGATATTTCTCATACCAAGTTGGAGCCTCTCCAATTTGCATGGATTCTGTCGACACCCCAAAGCTTTAGACCCGAAGGGTCTCGGTTATGATAAGTTTTAAAATGCAGCGAAACCCCATGGTATTTATAACCGATCTCTATATTGTAGATGTTCTCTGAAATGCGTTTTTTTTAGGGTCCTTTTCGTGCGACCCACATACATAAGATTGCATGGGCATTGTAAGACTTAAACAACATGTGTAGTACTACATGTGAAGAACTCTTTCATTTTAAAAGTGTTAATATTCCCTGTCGAGGTGAACTCAGTCATCCCCCGGAAAGGGTGTTTAAATTTTTCACAAGATTGGCATCTCCTGCAGGCATAAAAGCCTGCCTGATCCCAAAACATCACTGGTCTAATTGGTGGATCAAGAACCTTCTTAACGACCATATCTCCAAAATTTGGAGCCTTCCTGTATATAAAAGAAGGACTGATCGGGAGGGATTGGCTCAAAGTTTTATCCATACGTAAAATGTGCCAGTGTTGTTTAAAAATCTTCTCAATTTCCCTATACTGCACATGAAAATTGGAGATAAAACCCCATTCATGTTTAGAACTTTCCACAGAAGGTCTATCTTCCAAACATGATTCCCGTGAGATATTACCAACGGAGTCAATAATTCTGTTGAGTTCTTGTTCATTATATCTCTTTTGTATAAATCTTTTTTTGATCACTTCAGATTGTGACTGGTAGTCGGCTTCCAATGTAAAGTTTCTCCTAATTCTCATTTTTTGGCCTTTTGGAATATTTTTAAGCCAGTGCAGGTGGTGACCGCTAGTGAGAGGGAGATAACTGTTTCTGTCTGTTGGTTTAAAGTAAACAGACGTAATCAAGCCGGTTCCTTGCCCTCTGTTTTGAAAAAAACGACTTGTCTTCCCACTCCCCCATAAAGAGGTTTGCCAAGCTAGGGGCAAACTTAGCCCCCATGGCAACTCCCGTCTTTTATGAGTAGAAGTGGTGATCGTACCAGAAATACCTGTCTCAAAAATACTTTCTGTTCAAAAGGGATGTCATCCCTCTGACACAATGCCCAATTTAAAGCAAGCAGAGCATCATCGTGCTGAATTATACTGTATAATGAAGACACATCTGCTGTTACAAGAAATACTACTGTTTTATTTGTTAGATCAACCTGACTGATTAGCTGCAAAAGATTTTTCGTGTCCTTTAAATACGCTTTAGTGCGTAAAACACTGGTTTGTAAAAATGTGTCAAGGTACTGTCCTAGCCTTGCAGTTACTGATCCAATGCAGTTGATTATTGAACGTGCAGGAGGGGTTGTCGGGTTCTTATGCACCTTTGGTAAGGTGTAGATAGTAGGAACTCTACAGAAGCTCGGTACTAAAAATGTAGTTTCCTTTTTATTCAACACACTTTTTTTTAGTTTCAAGGTCTATGAGCTTTTGGAGATCTTTTTGATATGCTGATGTGGGATCAGAGTTCAATCTAATATACATCTTGTCATCCGACAGCATGGCAGTAAGTTGGGAGTCATAAAAAACTTTATCGAAAATCACGACTCCACCCCCTTTATCAGCTGGCCTGATAATAATATTTTTCCTATCCTCCAATAATTTAATACCATCCTGTATATATGGAGGATTAACATTTCTTTTGGGAACGATCCGTTCTAGATCCCTCAGAACAAGGTTCTTAAAAACATCTACATGTTGATTGGCAGCATTTGCTGGGTTAAATAGTGAACGATTTTTTAGTCCACTATCAATCCCTACAATATTACTGTTTATCCTATTTGTAGCTCCTGGCCCAGTGTTCAGAAAATATTTTTTCAGATCGATTTTTCGAATGTATTTATGAATGTTCATATACACATCGAACTTGTTTAAAGATTTCTTAGGGGCGCATTTCAATCCAGATTGTAAAATGTTAGTTTCCTTATGTGTTAATTTGACACTACTCAAGTTGTAAATTCCTATGGGTCCTGATCTCTCCTTCTTCTTTTTTTGGATTCTCCTGCCTGCCCTGCATCCTCTTCCTCTCTTCTCAGCGTTTCTGATGGACGTGGGAACTGTCTCTCTTCATACGGAGGTTTCCACCATCCCTGCTGAGGCAGAAATGGATACGGGTAAGAGGCTGGACCTGGAGGACGGTGCCCGTATGGTCTGTTCCCTCTGTTGCCTCGAGATCCCCTCCTCCCCCTCCCTAAAAAAGGCCGGGGGAGTTGGAATTAATTCGGTCTTCATTCAAAGCACCAAATCTATTTGATGTGGGAACATTTGAATAATAATCATTATTCTTATGTGGATAATCGGACTGAGTCCCTGCTCTATTGCCTCCTCTGACACTTTTCCCTCTCCCTCTATTGCCTCTTGCCTGTTGCCGAACAGGTCTCCATTGTTGAGGCTGTTGTATAGGGGTAGAGTGTTCAGTCTGATTCTGCATCATTTCTCCGGATTGTTAAAGAGGAGTAGAGGGGGGATTTCCCACACCGACTGTGGCTCCAGATGAAGCTACTTTATTCTGCCACATATAGATATTGTTAGCCCTAAAATCATTCATGTCCCTGTGAAATTTTTTAATTTTCTTTTTTTGTTTGTCTTTATCTATTTTATCTAATTTTTTATTAAGAGCGTTATTAAAATCAGACCACTGTTGTGTGTTTTTAATCACGTCTAATTTACCTGACAAACAATCTTTTTCTCTAACTTCTGCATTTTTCTTTGTTCCCTCTTTAATACCAATTGTTGCATTTTAAATCCCACTCCATTAAAAAAAGTCATAGATTCTTGGTCATCAAGACCATCTTGAGGAGTAACCTCCCATCTAAGACTGCGCACAATTATTTTTTTCTTTTAGATAAAATTCCATTGTACATACATCCCACCATGTTCTTATTTGTTTTTCTAGTGCATTTCCTAGAGCTGTCTGATGCCTGTGCAGTGAATAATCACCTATTAACTTGCACGTTCTTGTAAGTGTATATCTGGATGGGGGACTCCTTCCCCCCTCCTTTCTGTTTTTTACAATAAAAGTGATATAAACGAGATTACGCTATGTTCGATCATTTCTTCTTATTACCCATGTGATTGAATGACCTGAGCGATGTTTCGTTCTGGAAAAAGGAAGGAGAACACTGAGTCGCACGTCTATCGATTTGAACGACATACACGCTAAGATCCATCTCTTGTCTGGTAAGAGTTTGCCTAAGAAGGGGTTTTTCCTCACACCCCCCCTCTCTACTCGAGCACGTGTGGTGTCTGGACTCTTTAGCTTCTGTTTGGGAAAGGACATAGAAGATTGTTCCCTCCCAAAAGGATTTCTTTCTTTTTAAAAAGGACTGTTTTCTGTTTCTTTTTCATGGGGATAATTTATCTGCTTTTTATCAAATGAATGCGTTGATTTTATCACTTAAAATAATCACAGTTCATGGACTTTTATTAATTTGAGTTTACGTGTTCGATGATTTTTACCATTGATCATTTTTTATGAATGTATTTCATTTATAAGTGCTGCCTAGTCCTTTGGACTCTTGTATTATGTTTTGATTTCTACCACTGAGGATAGATGTTTGAAGGTAGCAGCTGTAGCCATTCAGTTTGGCTAATAATAACCATATCGGTCTTTGATTCATTTTTTCCTAAAGCGCTTATTGTATAAAGGAGACAATAGGCCACGTCCCTATTATACTATACTTTAATTCTATTTTGTATGCTTTGCCTGTATTGCACACGGCATTCATTATGCACACGTCACTAATAATGTTTTCATTACATGTTTTAATTTTTTCGAGTCCTGATTAGAATTGGCCTGCTTATGTTACGCCCCTTGTTGCCATAAAAGTACAATTGTAATATTAATGTGACACCTACATAATCATGTGTATAAAAAATTTCACATGCACACTTCCCCCAGTTCTTTCTGGCAAATGCTGAAGACAAAACGAGGGGGGTGGCGATCTTCATATCCAAACACTGCAAATTTAACCCACAGCTGGAACACAGAGACCTGGAGGGAAGGTTCCTCCTGGTAAAGGGAACTTTAGATGAACACCAATACTCTTTCATATCCTACTACGCCCCTAACAGAGGGCAGACACATTTTTTTCAGCAGATGCTTCAAACCCTAGGGCCTCTAATAGAGGGCATCACAATTCTCGGAGGTGACTCCAATACGGCCTTTGACTCAGGCCTTGATAAAACCAAACCCCTTAAAGCACAACTCGTTAGGCCCAGTAACGGTAGTGTTAAGATAGCGAAATTGATCTTTCAATATGGTTTAGCGGACATATGGAGGGAACTGAACCCTACCAATCGAGACTTTACACACTTCTCAAACCTACACCAGTCATACTCGAGAATAGACCATATCCTGCTCTCTACGCACCACATCCCATTAGCCATTAAATCTTCTATCATAGACAGGGCCTGGTCGGACCACTCTATGGTTCTGCTAGCACTGCGTAAAGACACACCTAGACAGAATACACCCCACTGGAAACTAAGCCATTCAATCCTGAGCGACCCCATCAGTCACAGAACTGCAATGAGCTGTGCAGGAATATTTCCGCCTTAATGACGTGGAGGACATTTCAGCAGAGACACTCTGGGCGGCCCACAAGGTGACAATTCAGGGAAGGTTCATGCAGATTGCTTCCCTACTGAAAAGGGAGAGGCTGGGAGAAATAGAGAGTCTTGAGAAATAATTCACTAGATTATGCAAACACAAAAAAGACCCCGCGAGCATTCCTATAGCTACCCTAGACGCGGCCTGAGTAGCCCTAAATTTAGCACTAACAGCGAAAGCCAATAAGAACGTTAGATGGACTGGGGCTAAGTTCTACCAGCGAAGAGACAAAATAGGACCCATGCCTGCCTCAAAACTCTCCCCAAGACATAAATCATACTCACTCCCGAAAATTAGGCATACGGCACCTTTACCCTAAATCCACAGCACATAATGCAGTCCTTCCAGGTTTATTACACTGACCTATACAGGGCAGATACAAATATGAATTTGTCGCAAATAGAAACATTCCTGGACGGTTTACCCCTCCCATCTTTGGGAAAAGACCACAAAGCAGAACTAGAAGCACCCATCACATCTGAGGAGATTGCAGAGGTTATCAAAAATCTAAAAGGGGGAACGGCACCGGGGCCAGATGGATTCCCAACAACTTACTAAAAAGCATTTGCAGAAACCCTAACCCCATATCTAACTAGATTCTTCAACTCAAAAAAGAATTGAGCCCCATTGGGAAATCAACTAACTTTGGCATACATCTCAGTAATACCCAAACCCGAAAAAGATGCAGGGATAGTAGGGAACTACAGACCCATTTCATTAATTAACAATGATTTAAAAATCTTAACCAAAGTCTTAACAAACCACCTAGTGGCATTTATAGATCAATATATTCATAAGGACCAGGTAGGATTCATACCGGGATGGCAGGGCTCTGACCCGGTGCGAAGAGCAGTAGACTTAATCTCAATACTGCAATCAGGTTGGGAGGGAGGATGCAGGCTAGAGGGCATGCTTTTATCACTAGACCTACAGAAGGCCTTCAATTCAGTCTCCTGGACCTATCCATTTGCGGTACTAGGACGTTGGGGATTCGGTCTGAACTTTATAGGGATCCTAGAGGCCCTGTACTCTGCACCGGAAGCTAAAGTCAGGCTACCAGGGTGCCATTCTAACCCAATTAAGATAGCCAGGGGCACATGCCAGGGTTGAACACTCTCACCCCTGATATTTGCCATGATGATTGAATCACTAGCAATAGCTATCCGCACTCATCCAGATATCAGGGGAGTACAGTGTTGTCAGACAACCCATAAGTGCGCCCTGTTCGCTGACGATTTGCTACGCTTCGTAACCTCCCCATCCACCTCGCTCCCTAATTTGTGTCACTTACTGAATAAATTCGCCAAAATATCAGGGCTACAGGTGAATATGGCTAAATCACAAGCACTGAATGTCTCCCTACCACACTCCCTTATCTCTCAACTGAAGAACTCCTTCAAATTCGAATGGAGTAACACCTCCATCAAATACTTAGGGCTCAACCTCACACCTAAGGTCCAACACCTCTATCAGGCAAACTACCCCCCAATCTACCAAAAGCTAGAATATGATCTTAGAAGATGGGCCTCATACAAAATGGCATGGATGGGTAGAATTCCTCCCTAGGTTGCTATACTTATTTCACTCACTATCCCGAGCAGAAGAGACCACCTTAAAACCTTTCAGGGAAAGATCACCAGATTCATTTGGGACAAGAAAGGCCCCCGCTTCTCACAATGCAACCTTTTCAACCTCACCACACAAGGACTAGGCCTTCCAAACTTAATATGGTACTTCCAAGCTGCAAGATTAACACAATTATGCACCATCTACCTCAGAGTTGAAAAACTGGATTGGGTGGCCATAGAGAGACAAGCAGTACCTAAATTCACCCTAGACTTCCTGCTATGGTGCCCACCCAAGAGTAGACCCCCAATTCTATCACCGACTCTTTCACACTCATTCTCTCTGTGGGACTCACTGAGAAAACTTCCCTCCCTGGTCTCTGATACCAGCCACTAGCCCACATTTTTAATAACCCTCTATTTAAACCAGGCATGAACATCAAAGCCTTCAAATGGTGGCTAGACAAGGGGGTGTACCGCATCGGCCACTTTTATTCCTGCACAGGCCCGTTGACCCTTAAGCACTTTGAAAAGGAACTCCCCATCACGAAAAATTTAGGTTCCACCAAATTTCCCATTTCAATCATTCCATATGGAAAAACAAACCAACCCTCCCCCCCCACGTTTACAGATTATGAATGCTGGTGCGGTCATGCCATGGAGCAGAGGGGAGGGATTTCTATATTCTATGCGTCACTTGTGAGGAACACTAACAAACTTCCTTATATGCTAGCTTGGGAAAAAGACCTCCAAAACACATGGGACTTAGAGGGCTGGCACAAGTCATTCTCCAGATCACTCAAAGGCATTTTCAATGCCTCACTCATGGAATCCAACATTAAACTCTTTACGAGATGGTACTTGGTCTCTACTAGATTAGCATCCATGATCCCCTCTTCCTCACCATTGTGCATCAGGGGCTGTCAGAGCTTGGGCTCTATGTTACACGTCTAGTGGGAATGCCCAAAACTTAGAGGGTTCTGGACTAATATTTTTCACCTCATTCGCAAGGTCACGGGCTGCGCGGTCCCCCAAACACCGTCCATAGCCTTGCTCAATGGATTTATCCCGAGTATCCCCAAACTCACTTTCAAATTGATTTTGTTTATCCTGGCAGGGGCAAAAATCTCTATAGCCAAGGCCTGGAAACGACCCAAGGTCTCCCTATTATCCATGAAAAGGAAAATTTCCTGGATAATGGCATAATGGCCCAGGAAAAAATAGTAAGCACGATCTTGGACACAACCAAACAGTTCGAAGCGACATGGGAACCATGGGCCCAACACATGGGCATTTCCCTGCTACCCGGCACCAACGGTTCCTGAACACTAGGGCTGACATCTCACAGGCTGGCAACTCTCTCATCTCTTCTCTATCCTCCTCCCTATTCTCTTCTTTCTTCACCTCGTGTACTCTACACTCCACTATATCGGTTAATTACCACATAATGGGGTCCTTATGACCTACAGAGGTCCTAAATATATCCAGGTTCAGAATTACTATTGAGGTGGAGGTGCTTTACGGGACCGGTCCCTTTGTGGACCTAAGACTCTACGTTATGAAAGCTTCTATAGGATTAGGAATTGTATGGGCTGGAGGTGCATCTGCCTCACCCCAGACACAGTGTGATCCCATTGGGGGCATCTGGAGAGAGGCGAGGCACCCAAGTCCTCCTAATTTAGACTACATACAAAGCACCTGATAGTTGCTAATGGAAAGTGAAGTTTGCTCTTACCTAAGCATTTTAATCCTGGATGTTCTAACCGTATGTCAATATGATAATCAAGGTTTGATACTGTGATCTCTATGTTGATATCTCTGTTATGCTGATTTATTGAAAACCAATAAAAACTTTAAATGGGAAAAAAAAAACTTCAATTGAGTCAAACGGAACAGTTATATGGAAAGATGCGGAGTGTATCTTTTGTGTCTGTTCCCTACTGCAGTAGTTATTATTAATTTGGAACAACTAATCAATATGAGGATTGGAGTTGTCTATCTATAAAATTTCCTGGAACAGTTGGCGAGCTTTGCCTAAGAGGGAATTTACAGGGGGCCCTGAGAATCCGAAATGAGGAGCTTGAGCCGTTCTGGGAATTTCTGATTATCAGCCGGCTGAGGTAAGACCTTTGCTTACATTTGAGTTATGGGACTACCTTGATCAGTAAGGCATTTACGGGACAAAGGTACCTATTTTTTCCCCCTTAATTGAACTGTATTGATTGGTGGTTATATGTTATTGTGTCACTGTCTCCTGTCCATTTGGAGTGTTATAGATAAGAAAAGGAAGAATAGTGCTGGTAACAGCATATTTGGTGGGAGTGCCCCAGGATCAGGCCATTCTGGGTAGAGCTTGGGAATCAACTATGGTCCCGATTCAGGATGACCCTTTGCAGTGCCTTTTTCATGGAACTCAAAGCTCCATCAGGGCATATAAGAAGAGTGTGGTCTCACAATTGTTAGATGCAGTTAAAAGACTAATTTCAGTCTTTTGGAAAAAACACAAATGCTCACTATAGAATATTGAGTGAAACAGGTTAATGGAAGATGAGAAATGGGTCTGTACCTATAGTAATAGACTTGAAGAGTTCTACGCTAAATGGGAACCATGGATCTATCATAGCATAGTGAATAGGAGTTAATAGGCACCTACTGCCTGCTCAGGAGGTCATTTTGAATTTCCAACTTTTGCTCATTGTATATTCGGGAATCTTTATTTTACCTTGTGCTAGATTTTATCGAATCAATGAACAGTTAAATGTTTTGAGGGTTTGTAAAAGTGTTTTGTTTTTTCTATTTTTTCATTAAAAAGATATATATATATATATATCTCACCCCCAGGGAGCCAAGGTCCTATAGTTTTTTGATCTGGATGATGATTTTTCTGTTCTTTCATATACAGATTGTTGGTACTTTTTGTTTTTGTTTATTTTTATTCTTGAAATACAAAGCAGAATGTGTGGATTGTGAAATGGTGTTTCCCTTTTCCTTCTAAGTGCCGTGGTAAGCTCAAGGAAAACTTTGGATTTACAGACATCTCTGCATGACCGCACAGTATTGTTATATATTATGTTGTGACATAAAATATGTAAGATGGAAACTAAGGACTTATGTTATCTTACTAAAACTAACAGAGAAAGCAAATAAAAATTATAATATTGCCAGGAAAAGGTTGTCTTTTTAAAAACATTCTTACACAAAGCATGATAGAAAAAAAAACAAGCCAATATATTTCATGCAAGCTGGACCCAGTAATGAAGGGTTCACCCCAATGTATCAGAGCTGTAGCTGAATGCAAGACTACTAGACAACGTTACAGACATTATTTTGGTCAATTATTTAACTTTAATGGTCCCGCATTCTGTGCTGAAAATATTGCAAACAGCCAAACTAAAAATGTATCTACTGAAAGTTTCACAAAATATGAATTTGTATTTGTTGTTTATGTACAAATCTAACAAGGAAAAAGTTGTACCACTGAACCCAGCCACCTTATTGCCTGTATTGGAGGAGGCTGGAGACACAACATGTTAAATTGATGGTGTAGGAATCATCTGCTGTTAGCCCAGAGCAGGACACACTCTCCGAAGATCCAGATATTTGATTTTTATTTTTGTAGATTTGATCCCGGTTTTATACCGAGGATGGCACGACCCATACTGAATATGCAATTATCACCCAGAAGAACACTCTATATTCAGAGTCATTGGATTTTTTTTCCCAGCTCAAAAATCCTAGCTCCATGCTTTAGCAAAGCCTGCGAGCAATCAAAAGAGTATACATTTGTATAGATAGTAGAGATTTAAAGTGCTTTTGGGGTGGGGCATGTTTTTAGTTACATTTAAAGGGCTAGAATTTTTTTTTTTAGTTTGGCAGGTAAACAAATCAAGCATTCTAAGTTAATTAATTGGCTGTCTTCAACCTCTGAGCTTCTTTCTGAGGTAGCTATATTAACACTAAAAAGCACACATTAGAGGCAGACCCTTGCTGGGTCTGTGCAACTCACAGATTCCCCCCTAGTTCTGGCCCAGTAGAGCTAGGAATAATGATTAAACTTTGCAGACCCCAGAACAAGAAGAACAAGTGGTCCACAGGATGCAACTTCTTATTAGACAGGACTTTGGAAAAAGGTGATCTTTTATGTCTGATAGCCTAATGACACATGGACCTTATCAGTCGCAAGCAGACAGAAACAATAGGTGACTCAATTAACTCAGTCAACCATGGGAATGCACACCCAGGAGGCCCACAATGGGAGAGGCACTTAATAAACAGATAACACCTTAATAAACAGAATATAGCAGGAGACCCCCAGCATTAGGTTGCTTGATATGATGATATTAACATCTGCTCGGAGTCTCACAGTCTGCAGCATTCATTGCTGGTTTGGGCATAGAGACCCCAAATATGTATCTGGGTCCTCCAGTTGCCAGAGTCGGTGTTTTGGGGAAACATGAACTTGAATCCGAAGCAAGACAACTCCAAGGGCCCCCCAGGCACACACCTCCCAAGGAGTAATGTTCCCTTAAAAGCCAGGGCCCATAGTCAGTGGGTAGGAGGCTTGCCTCTAGTTCTCTCCAAAAGCCCTTGTCCTGGTTTTGTCTGTCTTAGGAGTACTATTTATTCAAATTCTTTAATTGTATGGGATATAAATGTATATTTAATGTCATTTGAAAAATAGTTCAGCCATGTTGAAGTCATATGGTCTTTTATAAGTCTTCCATTCTATGCAGAATTGTCTGTGTTTCCGTATTCTGATAAGTCAGCATGTCCACAATAAAGTTACAAGGCCATTTGGCCACAGGATCTGAGTGTACAGCTAAATACTGTATAAATATTTTTTTTATCAATCATTTGTTTCTATGTAAGTTTCAATCACAATGATAAAATTCCTAAAGCGCTGAAGTGGACTAAAAAGATTTTTTAGAAATAATACAATAGTGAAAAAATCCAATAGTGAAAAATAAATAAATAGAAGGTAATACAGCTGCAATCAATTAGTGACACCCCACAATTAGTTAAGATAAATAAATAAAGTGATGCGCTTGTATTATCTATTGGTTAATGTGCTGCCTCTTGTGCCTATTTAATACTTCTAAAAGAGTGAAACATTGTGTCAAACTTTTGTTAAATAATAGCTTGTATTTAAATCATAACAACTCCATTACATAGACACATATAAAGATATATTCAGGAGAAAATGTGTTCCAAGCCTTTTCTTATTTAACACTCCCATAAACTTTCAGCCAGTGAGTAATAATAAGATTTTCCAATATATAAAGCTTGTAATTTCAAGATCAAAGTGAAAACATAATTATTAATCCACCAAATTGATTAATTTCGTTCTAATATCGTTCTAATTTAATCTGGTGGATTAATAATTAGGTTTTGACTTTTGAATTTAAGATTATAAACCTTATATATTGGAAATGTTCATTTCACTGGCTGAAAGGTTCTGGGAGTGGTAATAGGAGGAGAGGGAGCTGAGCAAACTACTTGTCTATGCTGACGGCTGACTATATACAAGCCGCTCCACCGCTGACAGTCTCACTGAACCTGGGCTTAATAGAGGAGGAGGTATCGTTCTAATACAATTTGGTGGATTAATAATTATGTTTTCACTTTGATCTTGAAATGACAAGCTTTATATATTGGAAAATCTTATTATTACTCACTGGCTGAAAGTTTATGGGAGTGTTAAATAAGAAAAGGCTCAGGACACATTTTCTCCTCAATATATCTTTATATGTGTCTATGTAATGGAGTTGTTATGATTTAAACACAAGCTATTATTTACCAAAAGTTTGACACAATGTTTCACTCTTTTAGAAGTATTAAATAGGCACAAGAGGCAGCACATTAACCAATAGATAATACAAGCGCATCACAATGACATTTCATTTTGTAATAATATAGCTGCTTTCAGCTATTCTATTCTCCCCAGTGGAGTTGACTCCTAGGCTGAGACTAACTCTGCCTAAATTCAAGGAGGTTAAAGGTGATAGAAGGTATAGTTATCAAAATGTAAAATATGGATCAAAAGAGGGGAGATTGTTAAGGAAATTGTAAATTCTGTAGGTAATTGTACTCTATTTTGTATGCTTTGCCAAAGTATTGCACACAGCACTAATATTTTCATTCCATGTTTGTATTCTTTCGAGTCCTGATTAGAATTAGCCTGCCTGTTACTCCCCTTGTTACCATGAAAGTACAATTGTAATATTAATGCGATACCTACGTAATCATGTGTATAAAAAAACTTCAATTGCGCTGAATAAACAGAACAGTTATTTGGAAAAGATGCTGAGTGTATCTTTTGCGTCTGTTCCCTACTGCAGTAGTTATTATTAAAGGGGCTGTAAACCCTCGCCGATTTTCACCTTAATGCATTCTATGCATTAAGGTGAAAAACCTCCTGTGCCCATAATTGCCACGACAGGAACGAGCACACCAGCTCTGGCCGGTGTCTTGTGTCCTGACTGGATAGATTGATAGCAGCGCAGCTATTGGCTCCCACTGCTGTCAGTCACATCCAATGACGCGGGCACTGGGGGCGGAGCCGAGTCCTGTTGTCTGTGTCTACGGACGCAGCAGCAGGACACGGGAGCGCCCACGCACGGGTGTCCTGACGGAGAGCGCTTCTCCGACAGGACACTCGAGAAGAGGAAGAGCCAGGAGCGCTCGCAGAGGGACCCCAGAAGAGGAGGATCGGGGCCACTGCATAGCTGAGGTAAGTATGACATGTATGTTTGATTTTTTTATTTTTTTTAAACTGAACCTTTACAACCCCCCTAATCAATATGAGGATAGGAGTTATAACATTTCTGGAACACTTGGTGAGCTTTGCCTAGAAGGGAATTTATAGGTGACCCTGAGAATTGGAAATGAGGAGTTTGAGACGTTCCAGGGATTTCTGATGAGCAGTCGGCTGAGGTAAGCTCTTTGCTTGCTTTTGAGTGATCAGATTTATATTTTTATAATTGTTGTGTTGGCACCTTAACCACTTTCCGCCCGGCCCATAGCAGATGACGGCTGGGCAGTGGTTGTGTTATCCTGACTGGGCGTCATATGACGTCCAGCAGAATAACCCCCTAGCGCGCGCCCGCGGGGGCGCACAGCGTGGCGATCGGGGACGGCATGTGTCCCTCGGACACAGCGCTTCCCTGATCACAGCCAGTGATTTTGCCCATTTACCACGTGATCGGCTGTGTCAACGTCACAGCCGATCACATGTCATAACAAACTCGGCGGCGCGCACAGTGCGCGCCGCCGGAGGAGAGCAGGGCAGGGATCGACCTTGGACACAGCACTTCCCCAATCAAGGTAAACAGCCAATGAAATTGGCTGTTTACCATGTGACGGACTGTGTCCAATCACAGCCGGTCACAAATGTAAACAGAGGGGCAGTTACCATCTGATCTCTGCTCTCTCCTCACACACCGATCGTGTGAGGAGAGAGCAGGGATCAGTAAGTGAGATATCAGTGTAGTGTTCTGTCTATATATACTGTATACTGTGCACAACACAACCCCCCCAATAAAGAGGACCTGTCACACAGCCCAGCCCATCTTTCAATCAGCCCATCTGTCAATCAGCCCATCTGTCAGTCAGCCCATCTGTCAGTCAGCCCATCTGATCAATCAGCCCAGCCAATAAGCCCATCTGTCAGTCACCCAATCAGGTTAAAAATATCACCGATGGAATAAATTGGTGATCGCACTTCAATGATGAAATCTGGAGAATCTCCTATTAGTCAGTATTAGATCCTCCTGAATATCTCCTTGTAGCTTGGACTGATCCATGGAGAATTGGAGGAGTCTCTGAGGATTGGACAATGGTTCATCATCCATGGATTCAGTAATAATAAAGAGCAATGTGTGGATTTGTATCGTCCTGTAAGCCGATTCTTTCATCATTTCCATAGTGCAGATCCTCCAACCAAACCACTTCCTGCAGCCTTAGTGAAGAGAACCCGTCACATCCTTTACCTTTCTTGTGGGACTGTAAATCTGAGACACAGCGACCTGCACATTCCTAGGTCAGCTTCCATCCTCCATTCCTGAGCAGGAACCACCAGATCTCAGACTTACAAGTCATATACTAGGGATTCCCTTTCTTTTTTTTTTTTTTTATTTTGGTTCGGGGTTCCCCTGTGGGGAATTCCCATGCCGTTTTTATCAATGAACTTTTATGTGTATTGTCGGACCGACAATTCATTAATAGCCGCGAGCAGTTTTAAATGACTTTTTTTCCTTTACAAATGTCATTTTGCTGTCAGACTGTTCTAAACATGCGCCCCTTTACAATCATACTATAGACACCCCCAGGTACGAAATTTAAAGGAATATTACACTTTTATTGTTTCACTTTAAGCATTATTAAAATCACTGCTCCCGAAAAAAACGTCTGTTTTTAAAACTTTTTTTTTTGCATTGATACATGTCCCATGGAGCAGAACCCAGGTCCCCAAACACTTTTTATGACAATAACTTGCATATAAGCCTTTAAAATTAGCACTTTTGATTTCTCCCATAGACTTTTAAAGGGTGTTCCACGGCTTTCGAATTTGCCGCAAACACCCCAAATTGTTTGCTGTTCATTGAACTGGCGATCAGCCAATGTTCGAGTCGAACTCATGTTCGACCCGAACATAAAGCCCATCCCTAGTGAGGAGTACAAAGACAAGTGTGTCTTGCCTACAGTCAAGCATGGTGGTGGGAGTGTCATGGTCTGGGGCTGCATGAGTGCTGCCGGCACTGGGGAGCTACAGATCATTGAGGGAACCATGAATGCCAACATGTACTGTGACATACTGAAGCAGAGCATGATCCCCTCCCTTCAGAGACTGGGCCGCAGGGTAGTATTCCAACATGATAACAACCCCAATCACACCTCCAAGACGACCACTGCCTTGTTAAAGAAGCTGAGGGTAAAGGTGATGGACTGGCCAAGCATGTCTCCAGACCTAAACCCTATTGAGCATCTGTGGGGCATCCTCAAACAGAATGTAGAGGAGCGCAAGGTCTCTAACATCCACCAGATCTGTGATGTCGTCATGGAGGAGTAGAAGAGGACTCCAGTGGCAACCTGTGAAGCTCTGGTGACCTCCATGCCCAAGAGGGTCAAGACAGTGTTGGAAAATAATGGTGGCCACACAAAATATTAACACTTTGAGTCCAAATTGGACATTTTCACGTAGGGGTGTACTCACTTTTGTTGCCAGCGGTTTAGACATTAATGGCTGTGTTGAGTTATTTTGAGGGGACAACAAATTTACACTGTTATACAAGCTGTACACTCACTACTTTACATTGTAGCAAGTGTCATTTCTTTAGTGTTGTCACATGAAAAGATAGAAGAAAATATTTACAAAATTGTGAGGGGTGTACTCACTTTTGTGAGATACTGTAATAAGTATTACAGTCTTTTTCTCTAACCCTTATGCCCTGTACACACGATCGGACATTCTGACAACAAAATCCATGGATTTTTTTCCGACGGATGTTGGGTCAAACTTGTCTTGCATACACACGGTCACACAAAACTTGTCGGAAATTGCGAGCGTCAAGAACGTGGTGATGTACAACACATACGACGAGCCAAGAAAAATGAAGTTCAATAGCCAGTGCGGCTCTTCTGCTTGATTCCGAGCATGTGTGGAATTTTGTGCGTCGGAATTGTGTACACATGATCGGACTTTACGAGAACGGATTTTGTTATCGGAAAATTTGAGAACCAGATCTCAAATATTGTGTGTCGGAAACTCAGATGGAAAAAGGTCCAATCGCACATTTGCCGTCAGAAAGTCCGACCGTGTGTATGCAGCATTAGACTTAATGGGCATTTAATGATATAGATATAATGTCATAGAAGTGCGGCTGTACTGTACATCTTCTGCCTACAGACATGAGCTCGGCTTTTCTCCGCTGTGAAGTGATTCTGAAACTGGTGGTTTTCCTGCTATGTGATGATGTGTTAGAGAAATACAAATGTGAAGATTTGTTTGTTTGTTTCATGGGAAGAATGAGAACGTATAGCGATGCATACACAAGAGCAATCAGCTCTAATTTCTGTACATGGGTCTTGTTTTTGGAGTTTGGGATCGTATAACATGAGTATTGCCAACATAGAAAGTGCTGTAGATATACAGTATACAAAGATTGTGGAGTCATGTGGTCATTTACATCCACAGAGGCCAAGCGGAGATCTTAGTTTGTAGTAGTGAATATTAATAATCACTTATCATGGTGATAGACCATTAAAGGGTAAGTGTAAACCTAAAACGAAGTACCACCCAAAAGTGGAACTTTCGCTTTAAGGCCTCCTGTTTGTAAAATAGAGCTTTTAGGGGGGGGGGGTACCCGATTTTGACAAGTACACGCTTCCACTCCCATTCCCATCACCTTAGGCATTCGGAAGCAGAAGTTATCCCCCCCTCCCCTCCCGAAGTCTTCTAGGACACATGACAGGTCAGAGTGCAGCGCCAGGTGCCCATAGTAGAGATGATGGCACCACACGGGGGGGGGGGGGGGGGGACACGGGGAGAGCACGGCTGGATCGTAGGTAAGGTTACCACCTTTTCTTCAAGTCAAACCCGAACACTTCAGTGTCACACAGCAATTTATTTTCATATAAGAGATGTTCCACGTGCCCACCTATCAAAACATCACTCCGCGCCTAGTACAAAACTACCAACAGTATAGAAGCAGTACCAATAAACTATGTTCTATTTATCAGCAGCTACTTAAAAATAAGATTACGATTAAAAGCAATAAAGTGTTTTTAAAATGAAATAAAAAAGTCTTTCAATATTGCAGCAGCGCTTAATGTCCAGATCGCCGGGACACTTTTTCATATATAGTCCCTTATATGAAACAAATAATGTAGTGAGTATCCTATGTGCTCTGTGAAGTCAGGTGTTTCTTCCACCAAGCGTAACACCATGTGCAGAGAACCCCTAATGAAATTGCACTCACCGGAGATTCAGCAAATGTCAGCTTTAAATGGTATTAATAGGTCTGCACCGATTCTCAAACGACCACCAGATGTCAGCATTGCCCTCGGTAGCTCCAATAAAATATGTGGGAGAAACAGAATGTCCACATAGTGTGATATTGCTAAAACACTTGTTTTAAAACATCCAGAAACCCCCCCATAAGTAATAAGCGTACCAAAGAGTATAGTAAAACGAGCAAATAAGAAAGTGCACTGTGCCTGTTGCGTATCCCAATTGGGCAGGTATTAGGAGCGTTCACCATGAGAAGCTACTCCGCTACCTGATTCCTCCCTGGTCTGTGGAGCGCAAGCGTCACTTCCGATAGGTCACGAGACTGACGCGTTTCGTCACTTCCGGACTTCGTCTGAGGGCGTGAACTACCAGATGAAAGGCCGATATTTATATTAGTGACAGGCATAGCAGCCAATCAGAGGAGCCAAAACGTCAACAGGGCCATAGTAACTTACATATGGGCGTGAGTCTATCGCCCCGTTGACGTTTTGCCCTGAACACCATCGCATCTCCGGTTACTTCTATTGCCCAGCATGCTGGGGAAAGAGGTAGGACATTTTCTTGCATATAAGGACTCAGAGTAGGGTATAGGACCTGCCATCACCCAGTTTCTTCTAAGAGTACTATTTGCCTGGTCCAGTCTGGATTTTGCCCTCAACACTCCACAGAAACTGCTCTTCTAGAAACTCACAAACAATCGACTAATGGCTAAATCCAATTTACATTATTCTGTACTCCTAGTCCTGGACCTCTCTGCTGCCTTTGATATGGTTGACCACTGCTATCAGGCTCCTACTTATCAGACCGGCGAGTCCTGTCGGGCAGAGGGTAGGCTCCCTTACCCTCCGGCTATCGGCCCCCTGGTAGAGTAAACAGGGGGTACGACAGTGCGGAGTGGTATGAAGGCCTGTGTGGCTGTCCAGGTATTGCAGTCCAGGTGTCACAGGGTTAACTGCTGCAAAGACTGAGTAGACTGAAGCACCTTCACTGAGCAGAGCAGGCAGGTGTGGACAACAGGCAGGAAGTCTGCAGACAGGCTGATGGGATCCCAGGGAGCAGGCAGATGGATGGTCAGGAGACAGGCCGGGTTTGGCAACGGGCAGACGGCAAAGGTACAGTGGAACAGGCAAACGGATAGTCAGACAAGCAAAGGTCGGTGCAGGCAGAGTTCAGAGAGAGGTCGGGAGACAAGGCCGGGTCTTCAGGTATAGCAGGAAACAAACAAGGTACACGGTCAGGCTCCGGACGACTAGCTGTTGATTAGGCAGCACTGGTCACCAGAACTCACTGGCTTAAATAGGGCTTTTGGCGCCAAACGACGTGCACGCGCGCGCCCCGGCACACACAGGCACGCGCGCCCGCCAACGCCCGCGCGCGCGCCCCCGCAAACCGGCGTGCACAGAGGAACGATCCAGGACACACACACCGGCGCCGCGAGGAACCCGCACAGCGAGGTCCGCAGAAACGCGCGCGCCAACGCGCGCCGACGCACCCTGACGCGCACCACCGCGGGCGCCCCGCCTGCCGAGGTAAGAACCCTGACAACTGCCTCCTCCTCAAAAAACTTCACGCCTTTGGTCTCCGTGACTGTACTCATCACTGGTTCTCTTTCTACTTATCCGACCGCACGTTTAGTGTAACTTACAATTCTACCTTCTCCTCTCCTCTTCCTTCCTATGTCAGTGTCCCCAAGGACTCAATCTACACCTCCTCCTTGGTCAGCTGATAGCCTTTCATGGCTTCCAATACCCTTTTTACGCTGACGACATCCAAATCTATCTCACAGTCTCCTTGCGCATCACTAATTTACTAAGAGACATATAAGCCTGGATGTCGCACCACTTCCTCAAACTCAATCTATCCAAAACCAAGCTCATAATACTTCTTCCTCCACTTTCCCCTTCCACACATGTTTCCCCTTAAACCACTCAAGTGTTGCTTTAGCAGTGTTTGGTTAGTGGTGCCTCTTGCTTAGGTGTTGCAGCCTCTGGGGCCTTTCAAAAAGGTGTGTATATGTAATGACAGATCGTGTGACACTTAGATTGCACACAGGTGGACATCATTTCACTAATTATGTGACTTCTGAGGGTAATTGGTTGCACCAGAGCTTTTTATGGGCTTCATAACAAAGGGGGTGAATCCATACGCACATGCCAATTATCAGTTTTGTTTATTTCTGAAAAATAGTTTTATGTATATATTTTTCTAATTTTACTTCACCAACTTAGACTATTGTGTTCTGATCCACCACAAATAATTCAGATTAAAAACATTGAACTAAAGGCTGTAATGTAACAAAATAGGTAAAAAGCCAAGGTGGTGAATACTTTTGCAAGGCACTGTAAATCCTGTATAATAATAATAATAAATCACTAACTCTGAAGAAGCATGCATTTTAAAATGTCAGAGTGGAAGTATATCTAATGCCTTTGCAACACTTTAATTTTGTTGTAAGTCACAAGGCGAGAGGCGAGTCAGCAACAGGGGGATATGTACAAGACCATTGATCAATCCTGATGTACTGACGGCCTATCTCATTTCTTGAGGCTCTAAAATGCCAGGATAGTACAAATATTCCCCATTTCACCCCCTTTTTGGAAAGTAGACAGTCCAAGGTATTTAGTAAGAGGCATGGCGAGTTTTTTGAAGTTGCAATTTTTTTGTCCAAATTTTTGGGAGAGTCAAGAAATTTAATAAAATTATTTTTTTTTCACAAAGTTTGTCATTTAAGTTATTTCTCAGAGAAAAAGGATTGAAAGAGTAGCTAGGACTCTCTCAAAGAAAAGCGGACTTTGTGGGCACAACAGGAGGCAGGAAGTATAAGAAATATGTCTTCATTACAAAAATGTTAAAACCACACATATATTAAAACAAAAACACTCTACTAGGCAATTGGAAACACGTTGACAAGCAAGCATGGAGGAGTTCATAGAGCTGACCTTTTGATAATTATCTACACCTCTTTTCTGTGCATTGCTAGACTTTTCACTGTTTCAATGAAAGGATCCATGCCTCCATGTAATTGGTTATCTGTTGACCTTTTGTCTAGTAGAGGATGTTTCTGTTTTATAATATGTGTGGATTTTAACATTTTTGTAATAAATACATATTTTTTATACTTCCTGCCTCGTGTTGTGCCCACAAAGTCCACTTTTCTTTGAAAGAGTCCTAGCTACTCTTTCAATCCTTTTTCTCTAACATTTAGATGTTGGCATGGTGGGGGTTCTCACTTCTTAAGTTAAGTTATTTCTCACACACAGCATAGGCTTACTTAGAATTAGAACCCAAAGCACATTCAGCTATGCCGCCTAAGTATAAGGATACCACATGTGTGAGACTTTTTCACAGCCTAACGCCCAAAATCCAAGAAGCACCTTTGGGCTTTCAAGGAGCATACATTTTGCATCTGATTTCCTGACTACCTAACACATTTTTGGTGGCATTGGAGCACCAGGACATGGAAACACCCACAAAATGACCTCATTTTGTACAGTAACACCCCATGTTATTTTCTAGGAGGTATGGTGAGTCTTTTGAAGACCTAATTTTTTTGTCACAGGATTTTGGGAACTACAGAAAGAAAATGGAATTGTTCTATATAAAGTTTTCAAATGTAATCAAATATTTTTCACACAAAGCTTAGGTATACCTATACTTGTACCCCAAAATACTTTCTGCTAATCCTCCTTAGTATGGGGATACCATGTGAGATTATTTCAGTATTTGGACTGATTATATTCCGGATATTGTATTTTGTTTAGTACAAAAATCAACCAATTGGATCAAAACCAATTTACTGTAATGGTAGCCTCTATACAAGTGGTCAGGGAATATGGCTTACTGTAGCGTCACCTATAGCAGTCCCTGTTCTTATCCCATCACTGGACCATTTCCTCAGGCAACAGTGACCATAGTGATATCTCACTGGGTCCATTCAGGGATCCAACAAATAAAATTCATTTTTGAGCATTTTCATGATATTGTATATTATTGGACTGTTTACAACAGTGCATTCCAGTACCTACCCCGCCAGCAAAGCTGTAGATATCAGTGACCATCACCTATCCCTCCAAAGCACCAGAGTTCAATGACCATAACCTATCCCTCCAGGCTTTAGTGATTGGTGAACATCACCTACCCTTCTAGGCAGCTGAGATCTGTGGCCATCACCTACTCCTCCAGGCTG
Organism: Aquarana catesbeiana; assembly: GCF_042186555.1. NCBI lineage: Eukaryota > Metazoa > Chordata > Amphibia > Anura > Ranidae > Aquarana > Aquarana catesbeiana. The sequence continues at coordinate 968,653,353 of NC_133324.1, forward strand.
TAGAGATCAGTGACCATCACCTACCGATCCAGGCTGTAGAGATCGGGGACCATCACCTAACCCCCCAGGCTGTAGAATTCAGTGACCATCACCTACCCCCCAGCTGTAGAGATCGGTGACCATCACCTACCCCTCCAGGCTGTACCAATCTGTAACCATCACCTATCAGACTGTAATGCTAACTAAAACGAAATGTTAATTCACATCTGAGTAGTTTTTTCGTGGAAGCATATGGAAGAAAGCAGCAAAAGATACCATTTTGGTCTCAGTCTTTATGCAATTTTCTCACCGGTTCACTTCCTTGGTTTATGGCCATTTACATAATTCAACATGACTTTTCTGCTAAATAAACTAACCACAAAAGTACTTCCACTTACCAAGAGCTTTGTTAGAAACACTAAAATATATTTGTAGCCATAAAGGGATGTATATGATCAGCATTTATACTTCAGATCGTGGCATTCAAGCAGTGATTGATTTGTAATATTTGGGCCCAGGGTGAGATAGGCCCAAAGCAAAAAAAAATAAATAAATAAGCAAAGGGCTTCATGACTAGGGGGACAGGAGAGACAAGGAAGGATAGGGTTAAAGCAGCAATAGCATAGGAGGGGTGGATATGTACCTTGATTGGCTAATTTATAGTGAGGAGGTGAGCTGCAGGGTGGAGCCCAAAAGGTGGCAAAGCAGTTGGAGCCAACGGACGTGAAGGAATCGTCCACCCTCCTGCCCTGAGTTTGGATCTGTTTTAGTGATGGCCATAGGGCCTTGGCGGTTGGGGTCTTGGAAGGAGTTAACATTTTTGATAACATTTCATAGTAGGGACCCATCTAAGTTATGGCATCCTCTGTTGGATTCCAGTTAATGGTTGGTTAACTGGGAAGTTACAAGGAGGTATCTGTGGAGAGGTGGGTTTGTCCCCGAGTCAATGTAGTGCAGCTCGGGATCGATAAGTAGAAATGCAGATACAATCAGATGTTGGTTCTTTGGTGCCTCCTAAGGTCAGAAACCTTTATGGTATGGTTATCTGATTATTATTATTATTGTTATCTGATTTAAAGAATGCTATTTTTGGATTTTTGTTAAAAGGCCAATATGGCCAAAAACTTCTTTCCATATTGTGGAATGTGTTGGGTTTGTGGAATCATGCTGTTGACACCAAATTCTGACCTGAACATCTGCATGCCTCAGCAGAAGTGGAAATTCACCAGACCTGGTTAAATTTTTCCAATCTTCCACTGTTTGGGTGATCCTGTGCTCACTGTGGCCTCAGCTTTGTGTTCTTAGCTGATAGGAGTGGAACCCAACTTGTTCTTCTACTTATGTAGCCCATCCAATTTAACCACTTCCCGCCTGCCATATGCAGAATGATGCCCAGGAAGTGGTTCAGTTATCCTGACTGGGCGTCATATGAGAACAAGCCAGCGTCCGCCCGTAAGGGGCGCACAGTGCTGCGATCAGTGGTGTGTCAGTTTGACACACCGCATCTCCAATCTTGGTAAAGAGCATCTGATGGAGGCTCTTTACCACGTGATCAGCTGTGTCCAATCACAGCTGATCACAGTGTAAATAGGAAGAGCCGTGTATCGGCTTTTCCGCCACTTGACAGGCCCGTGTAGAGAGCCGATTGGCTGCTCTCCTGACAGGGGGGTCTGCGCTGATTATCAGTGCAGCCTCCCGAGCATGCCCACCCAGGACTACCAGGGATGCCCACCCAGGACCACTAGGTATGCCAATCAATGCCCAATAGGGATTGCACTTAGTGCCCATCAGTGATGCCTTCCAGTGCCTCCTGATCAGTGCTGCCTAATAGTGCCATCTATCAGTCCTGCCCATCAGTGCCTATCAGTGCGCCTATCAGTGCCTATTAGTGCCACCTATCAATGTCCACCAGTGATGAATACCACTGCCACCTATCATTGCCCGTCAGTGCTGCTTATCAGTGCCACCTATCAGTGCCGCAAATAAGTGCCTCATCATCAGTGCCACCTCATTAGTGCCGCTTCATCGGTGCCAATCAGTGCAGCTTCATCGGTGCCCAGCAGTGAAAGAGAAATTATTACAAAGTTTTGTAACAGAAACAAAAATTTTTTTTTTCAAAATTTTCGGTCTTTTTTAATTTGTAGCACAAAAAATTAACTCCAGTGGTAATTAAAATACCACCAAAAGTAATCTCGATTTGTGGGGAAAAAATGATAAAAATGTTGTTTGCATACAGTGTTGCATAACCCCACAATTGTCATTCAAAATGCAACAGCGCTGAAAGCTGAATATTGGCCTGGGCAGGTAGGGGGGAAAGTGCCCGGTATTGAAGTGGTTAAACTGAAACTGTGTTTAGATATTTATATATAGCCAAATGCTGGCTGTGTTATCTTCACTCAGGGACACTCCTTTGTGGGCTATGCATGGAGCTCCTTCCCCCTCGTGCCCATGCCCAACATGGGGAACAATCACATCACTTCCTGACTACTTACTGATAGCAGAGGATTGCGGGACACGTAGTCCAGTCACCTGGATTTATAATAGACCTCATACTGCTAAAGACTACAAGTTCCAGTGTGCTGAAAAAACTGAGAAACTCTGGGTGAGCAGATAAATTGAGCTGTCCTGGATGGGCTCGCTCTCTCGGGACCCAGGATTCAGAGCTGCAAGAGAGAGAAGTTGTCACTATGGGTGCTGTTTGGCAGGCCTAGGCAGAGCTGGGAACCGCTCATCCTGACTAGGGATGAGCCGAACACCCCTAGTTTGGTTTGCAGCAGAACATGCGATCAGGCAAAAAATTTGTCTGGAAGGATGTCCCCATGTTGATGAGGACAAGGGCCTCATCCCCACAACCCTTGCCCGGTGGTTGTGGGGGTATGCGGGCGAGGGCTTATCGGAATCTGGAAGCCCCCTTCAACAAGGGGACCCCCAGAGCCTGCCCGCCCATGTGAATTGGTAATGGGGTACAAATGTACCCCTACCAGTTCACAAAAAAAGTGTCAAAAATTTTAAAAAAGACAATTCCTTTATTAATGTCTTCTTCTTTCCACGCTTATTCTTCCATCTTCTTCTGGTCTTCCTTCGGTTTTCTTCTTCTTCCTCCATCTTATTCTTCCCCCGCTTCTTCCTCTATCTTCCTTTGCTTCTTCCTCCGGTCCTCTGCTTCTTCCTCCGGTCTTCTAGATGTTCCTCCGGCATCTTCCTCCGGCTTCTTCTTCCCCGCTTCGTCCTCCGAACTGACCCTGCCCCCCTCTGACGCACGGGGACTTCCCTATGACGTAAACGGGTGACCCCGCCCCCCCTGACACCACGGGGAAAGCCATAGGGAAGTCCCCTTGCGTCAGAGAGGGGAGGGGTGACCAAAAGTGACCAAAAGTCTTCTGTTCCTCATCTTGCTTCTGGGGTCATACATCTGTTTAAAGCCATTTTATCATAGCTATTTGACCTATCGACATCGTTGCTTCACTGTGTATCCTTGTGATATAGTTTTACTGCAATATTATACAAATTAGGTCATACCCGTCCAGCCCCCTAATCCATATGCAGGGCACTGGGCGCATAAATTCCAATCGGGGTTTTCTTTTTTTTTTGAAGCACGTGATTAGAGCCAGATGCTCCTAATAGGCTTCAAAAAAGCTTGGGCTCAGGGTGCAGAGTCCACCCAGTTGTGTGACAATAGTGAATGAATATTGGCTATTGTCTTCCTGATTCTCCTCTTGGCTAATCAGGAATCAGGTCCTGAGACCTGTTTCCCGATTGGTAGAAAGGAGAAGCGATCCCATTGGCTTAGGAGGAGGAGGGAGGATACGCAGGGGAAGCTGCCGTCCGTCGCCCAGAGGGGTAAGTGCGGGGCTGTTAATCAACCAACCGACTAGGTGGGTGGCTGTTTGCCACCCCCCCCTCAAAAAAAATATACTACCAAACCTAAAGCCCCATCCACACAGCTACATCTGATAATGTCTGACAAAGGGGTCCTGTGTGGCCTTGAAACACTGCACTCTTCCACTGTGATGTCATCACTTTGAATAAAAACTTTTGGATGTTCCTTGGTCTGCTGGTAAAGATGTACATTGATTGGCAATGTAATACTGCTCTGTGTTCAGCAGTGTTAATAGAAAGTACACAGATGCATCGTACATTTCAGTACTATGTATGTTGTACACATGGAAATGTTTTTGCTAACATTTAGGCGACAGTGCTAACGGACCCTATTGGCTGGCACTACTGTTCAAGGTGACATTTTAATGTCATTTAGGGCTGACTTATCAACCTTGCAAGTGCTACTGGCTATATATGTTTGAACCAGACATGTCCATCGGTGTCCACCACTAGGCCAGCTTCTGCCAGTGAGATCCTGCGTTAAAAGTTCATAAACTACATACACTCATCCGAATGGACCCTAAAAAAAGGCCTCAATAACCACTGTAGCTATCGGCCTGGTGGAGAAATTCATTCTCAAAGTTTGCAGCAGACACATTAAATCTCAGATTCTTTCCAAATACTGTATTCTCTGGCAGTCTTCCAACCCTCCAATGTAAACACCCAGAAGATGTTGAAGCTGTTAGAAAAAGACGGAAACCCGACTTTGGTTATAATCTTTGAGAATGAATTATTTCACAGCACTAGCAGCTAGAGAGGTCAGTGATGGCTTGTTTTAGAGTTTTTTTACTACTTTTTCTGAATATGCAAATACTTTAATTTCGATGATCTGGGCAGAGGGCACTTTAAAGTGATTGTAAGGGTTCTTTTTTTTTTTTTTTAAATAGCAAACATATCATACTTACCTCCACTGTGCAGTTCGTTTTGCACAGAGTGGCCCCAAACCTGCTCTTCTGGGGTTCCCCCACGGCTCTCCCGGCTCCTCCTCACATCAGATAACCCCCTAGGAGAAGGGCTCTCCTGAGGGGGTTACCTTGCGGGCGTGCTCCTGAGTCCAGAATTCGACATCCATAGCCGTCGAATGTATGACTCGGCCCCGCCCCCCGCGTCATTGGATTTGATTGACAGCAGCGGGAGCCAATGGCTGCTCTGCTATCAATCTATCCAATCATGAGCCGAGAAGCCCGGGCAGAGAGACATTGTGTCCCCGTCAGGTCAAGTTCCAGGGCTCAGGTAAGTAAAATGGGGGGGCTGGGGTGGGGCGGTGACTGCCAGGTATTTTTTCACCTTAATGCATAGCATGCATTAAGGTGAAAAAACACAGGTTTACAACCCCATTTAGGTTCAATGCATTGTGGATTCCAAGATACTTTCCATTTCAGAACAGTTGTATAGAGCTCTTTTCTGAGAGACCAGAGTCTCTGTCAGCTCCAACCAGTCTGGCCATTCTCCTCTGACCTCCCTCATCAATAAGATATTTCCCTTCTTTTTAACGTGCTGGAATCCTTGAAAAAAAATTCTGGGCTCAAGGATCCCCTGCTAATAATTACTACACTGGCTGCACCACTGCTGGGCATGACTTTTGGCACACAATGTGTGCATGGGACCAAAATTTCCCTGCCAGCAAAAATTGCAGATTTTTCCTTGTGGGGAAGCTATTCTCCCCTATATGAATGAACCCTAACCAAAGCTGCTGACCTGTATCTGCATGATTTTACACATTGAGCTGCTGTCACATAATTGGCTGATTAGATGATTGCAAGTGTGCAGGTGTTCCGAATAAAGTGCTCAGAGCATATGGACTTGCACAATGCTGTTTCCTGACACCCCTTTAAGGGGTTCTGAACAACGGGTGATAGAGTTGACGTTCCTGAACATGTGTGTCACGCTTACCCCTAACACAGGTGGTCAGACACTATAGCTGGCTTCTGTGTTCTTCACCTACAGCAGCCCCCTTTCTCATAAGGCAAGCAGGCCTACGGGTACTCGGTTGCCCCCAGGACTTATACACAAGGCTATAGTGCCTGGCCACCACGCCAGATCCTGAAGCTGAAACTCGAATACTTTGGCCACCTAATACAAAGAGAGGACTCATTGTAAAAGACCTTGATGCTGGGAAACATGGAAGGAAAAAGGAGAAGAGGACGGCAGAAAACAAGATGGATAAACAAGCTCCGGGAGGCAGCGGAGGACAGAAAAAACTGGCAAATTATGGTCCATGAGGTCACAAAGTCAGACATGACTAAACGACTGAACAACAACAACAGAGACTGGCCAAATCAATCACTTTGCAGGTGGACAGACAAGGAGAATGTCACAGCCAAAACCAGGATGCTGGAACCAGGAGGTATGATGGAGCGGGAGCTCACACGTGGCTACTGTGATTGGAAGCCCCTTCTACTGGCTCCTGATGATAAATGGTGATATGGATGAAAGCTTGGTCAGTTCTCAGTGAGCATGCTGTCAGCCAACAAAATTGGTGTACCGTTGACGCATATGTGGGGCATGTGAGTTTTAAGGCCCATCCGCCCCGCTGCTGCATAAATATATTTCATGGTCAGCAAGAGGTTAAAGCTTTTTCATGGATGTAGGATGCTGTTAAAAATGTAAAAAGCTCCAATTTCTAATATTAAACTTATTTTAGCATACTGCACATTACTGTGTGATGGAGATATGAAGGTCCCTTCGCTGGTGAGCCCAGGATAATTCCCCGCCCAGGATAATTCTCCGCCGTTATTTACACATAATATTCCACGATCACTAATGACTAAAAATAATATATAAAGAACTGGTTTTAGCCTGTGAAAATATAAATCGTTGTATCTTACCTTTACCCACTTGAGGGTTGCTATCATTTGCTGTCAGTTGGTAGAGAAGACAGACGGTGATCAGTAGATAAGACCACAGTGCAGACATGACAGGCGGACCCCCAGTTACAGTCAGTGTGCTCAGTGCTCAGTCTTATCACTGCCTGTTCTGTACATCACACACTGACAGAGGAAGCAGATCACTGAGATTGTCATCAATAACTCGTATAAATGAGACAGTCTTCCTCTTTTGTGGTAAATGTAAAGATCTGCACAAGATTCTGAAACCAAGAAATTCTTAAAACTCAACAAGCCAAGTGTGACCTCCCTGGTCGGTATCATGACTTCTGACCTGTACACCTCAGGATCCCCATTTCATAAATCCACATGCAAAGCAATGAAGGAACTGATAATCCTATGTGAAACACATTACAGCTACAGATAAATATCATTTAGAGCTAGTTTACACTTGCTTCAAAACAAGGCTTCGGACACGCTTTGTTAAAGCTCTCTGATCACCGGTCAAAGCCCCTGTCACTAAATAAAAGGATTAGCTTACAGTCCTGTTTCCTGCTTTTGCTTGGTGCTTCATTGAGGCTTCGGTTGGGTTTCCATGGGGCTTCGGTGGGGCTTCGATGAGGCTTCGGTGGGGCTTCAATGAGGCTTCGGTGGGGCTTCAATGAGGCTTCGGTGGGGCTTCAATGAGGCTTCGGTGGGGCTTTGATGAGGCTTTGATGGGGATTTGATGAGGCTTCAATGAGGCTTCGGTGGGGCTTTGATGGGGCTTTGATGGGGCTTCGGTGGGGCTTCAGTAGGGCTTCATGTAGCTGAAGCTACATGGGCTATCATTTTGAAGCAAAGCCGAAGCAAAGCAAAAGCAAAGTGTAAACAGGACTGTAAGCTATTTTGGTGTAAATTATTCCTGCGCTACCGTAATGGAGAAAGAACGTGAAATCCCAGAATGTATGGACAGCTGCATGCAACAAAAATGGGAACAGACAGAACCCAAACAGAAAATTTGAAACAGGGGGAGGGGGTGCTGTGCTAACCAGAGATGATATTGAGAATGAAATGTGTGGAGGACTCCTATAAAAGTGGTCCAGCTTAAAAAGGGAATGTAAATATCAAAATATCAATCATAAATCGTGCCGCTATTCCCATTACAAATATCCATACGTGCAAACTAAAGCAAATTGTGCAATAAACAAATCCTGTGCAGATACATAATACATATACGCCAATAAAACTTGAGATGAATAATCAAACATGAGCTGAAACAATTGCAACAAACAATCTAATAATAAACGTATTCAAATGAAGCATGCAAAAAACGCATGGAAAGTGCACAGTGCTAAGTGACCTTAAAACACTCTATAAAATCGCACAGTGTACCAACAGTAGTGAAAAAAAAATCTGTAAAAAATATGACAATTACATGCAACTGTGTGCATAAGTGAAAAAAACACAATATAATAAAAGTGAAAATGTCCACAGTAACAGGTGATAATGTCCTTTAAGGTGCAGTAAGAAGGGTTCAATATGCTCAAAACAATAAAGGTGAGGTGTCCTCTTCGTGTATATATCACACTCAAGTAAGCAGTGGCCCCTTACCTAGCGGTGCTATGTCAACCGCAAAGATCAACTGCAGGAGGTTGTGGTCTTTTACTTGGGGTCCTAGACTGCGCGGATTCTGTCCCTGCTTCCCCGCCTGGTGGTACTCGGTGAACCGCAAACTTATGCAGGTAGCTGTGGTCTTTAATTATGGTCCTATCTCTGCCTCCGTGCCTCAAATATGGGTGTACCAATAATAAAGGACAAGGGGGAGACTCCCAAAATGTATGGAGGAAGGTGCTCTCGTCTGAAATTGAACTTTTTGGCCATCAAAGAAAATGCTATGTCTGGCGCAAACCCAACACATCACATCAGCCAAAGAACACCATTCCAAGAGTGAAACATGGTGGTGGCAGCATCATGCTGTGTGGATGTTTTTCAGCAGTCGGGACTGGGAAACTGGTCAGGGTTTAGGGAAAGATGGATGGTGCTAAATACAGGGATATTCTTGAGCAAAACCTGTACCACTCTGTGTGTGATTTGAGGCTAGGACGGAGGTTCACCTTCCAGCAGGACAATGACCCCAAACACACTGCTAAAGGAACTTGACAACCGCCGCACGACTATATACGTCCACAGAGCGGCACGGGCAGGCAAAAGGGCGTACATTTACCACCTTGCCTTCCCGCGGGTGGGGGGTCCGATCGGACCCCCTCCCCGGTGCCAGCGGCGGTCGCCTTTGGTCTGGCAGCGATCAGAGATGAGAGGGAGGCCATCCGATCATGGCCCCCCCCTCGCGATCACTCCCAGCCAATGAGATTCTTCCCCTGCCTCTGTGTAGTACACAGAGGCAGGGGATGTGATGTCATCTCTCCTCGGCTCGGCAGTTTCTGTTCCGGCGCCGAGGAGAGAAGACTGAAATGTGAGTGCACCAAACATACACACACACACACACACACACAGTAGAACATGCCAGGCACACAAAACACCCCCCTTTACCCCCCGATCCCTCCCCGATCCCCCCCAATCACCCCTCCCCCCCCCCGTCACACTGACACCAAGCAGTTTTTTTTATTTTTTTTTTGATTACTGTATGGTGTCAGTTTGTGACAGTTAGTGTGTTAGGGCAGTGAGTGTTAGGCCCCCTTTAGGTCTAGGGTACCCCCCTAACCCCCCCTAATGAAGTTTTAACCCCTTGATCACCCCCCGTCACCAGTGTCGCTAAGCAATCATTTTTCTGATCGCTGTATTAGTGTCACTGGTGACACTAGTTAGGGACGTAAATATTTAGGTTCGCCGTCAGTGTTTTATAGCGTCAGGGACCCCCATATACTACCTAATAAATGTTTTAACCCCTTGATTGCCCCCTAGTTAACCCTTTCACCACTGATCACCGTTTAACTGTTACGGGTGACACTGGTTAGTTCGTTTAGTCAGGGCACCCACCGTTTATTACCGAATAAAGGTTTAGCCCCCTGATCGCCCGGCGGTGATATACGTCGCCCCAGGCAGTGTCAGATTAGCGCCAGTAACGCTAACACCCACGCACGCAGCATACACCTCCCTTAGTGGTATAGTATCTGAACGGATCAATATCTGATCCGATCAGATCTATACTAGCGTCCCCAGCAGTTTAGGGTTCCCAAAAACGCAGCGTTAGCGGGATTAGCCCAGATACCTGCTAGCACCTGCGTTTTGCCCCTCTGCCCGGCCCAGCCCACCCAAGTGCAGTATTGATCGATCACTGTCACTTACAAAACACTAAACGCATAACTGCAGCGTTCAAAGAGTCAGGCCTGATCCCTGCGATCGCTAACAGTTTTTTGTTGGTAGCATTTTGGTGAACTGGCAAGCACCAGCCCCAAGCAGCGTCAGGTTAGCGCCAGTACCGCTAACACCCACGCACGCACCGTACACCTCCCTTAGTGGTATAGTATCTGAACGGATCAATATCCGATCAGATCTATACTAGCGTCCCCAGCAGTGTAGGGTTCCCAAAAACGCAGTGTTAGCGGGATCAGCTCAGATACCTGCTAGCACCTGCGTTTTGCCCCTCCGCCCGGCCCAGCCCACCCAAGTGCAGTATCGATCGATCACTGACACTTACAAAACACTAAACACATAACTGCAGCGTTCGCAGAGTCAGGCCTGATCCCTGCGATCGCTAACAGTTTTTTTGGTAGCGTTTTGGTGAACTGGCAAGCACCAGCCCCAGGCAGCGTCAGGTTAGCGCCAGTATCGCTAACACCCACGCACGCAGCATACGCCTCCCTTAGTGGTATAGTATCTGAACGGATCAATATCTGATCCGATCAGATCTATACTAGCGTCCCCAGCAGTTTAGGGTTCCCAAAAACGCAGTGTTAGCGGGATCAGCCCAGATACCTGCTAGCACCTGCGTTTTGCCCCTCCGCCTGGCCCAGCCCAGCCCAGCCCACCCAAGTGCAGTATCGATCGATCACTGTCACTTACAAAACATTAAACGCATAACTGCAGCGTTCGCAGAGTCAGGCCTGATCCCTGCGATCGCTAACAGTTTTTTTGGTAGCGTTTTGGTGAACTGGCAAGCACCAGCGGCCTAGTACACCCCGGTCGTAGTCAAACCAGCACTGCAGTAACACTTGGTGACGTGGCGAGTCCCATAAGTGCAGTTCAAGCTGGTGAGGTGGCAAGCACAAGTAGTGTCCGGCTGCCACCAAGAAGAAAACAAACAGGCCCGTCGTGCCCATAATGCCCTTCCTGCTGCATTCGCCAATCCTAATTGGGAACCCACCACTTCTGCAGCGCCCGTAATTCCCCCATTCACATCCCCAACCAAATACAGTCGGCTGCATGAGAGGCATTTTCTTTATGTCCTCCCGAGTACCCCTACCCAACGAACCCCCCCCAAAAAAGATGTTGTGTCTGCAGCAAGCGCGGATATAGGCGTGACACCCGCTATTATTGTCCCTCCTGTCCTGACAATCCTGGTCTTTGCATTGGTGAATGTTTTGAACGCTACCATTTACTAGTTGAGTATTAGCGTAGGGTACAGCATTGCACAGACTAGGCGCACTTTCACAGGGTCTCCCAAGATGCCATCACATTTTGAGAGACCCGAACCTGGAACCGGTTACCGTTATAAAAGTTAGTTACAAAAAAAAGTGTAAAAAAATAAATAAATATATAAAATAAAAAAAAAATAGTTGTCGTTTTATTGTTCTCTCTCTCTCTATCCTCTCTCTATTGTTCTGCTCGTTTTTACTGTATTCTATTCTGCAATGTTTTATTGTTATTATGTTTTATCATGTTTGCTTTTCAGGTATGCAATTTTTTATACTTTACCGTTTACTGTGCTTTATTGTTAACCATTTTTTTGTCTTCAGGTACGCCATTCACGACTTTGAGTGGTTATACCAGAATGATGCCTGCAGGTTTAGGTATCATCTTGGTATCATTCTTTTTAGCCAGCGGTCGACTTTCATGTAAAAGCAATCCTAGCAGCTAATTAGCCTCTAGACTGCTTTTACAAGCAGTGGGAGGGAATGCCCCCCCCCACCGTCTTCCGTGTTTTTCTCTGGCTCTCCTGTATCAACAGGGTACCTGAGAATGCAGCCGGTGATTCAGCCAGCTGACCATAGAGCTGATCAGAGACCAGAGTGGCTCCAAACATCTCTATGGCCTAAGAAACCAGAAGCTACAAGCATTTTATGACTTAGATTTCGCCGGATGTAAATAGCGCCATTGGGAAATTGGGAAAGCATTTTATCACACCGATCTTGGTGTGGTCAGATGCTTTGAGGGCAGAGGAGAGATCTAGGGTCTAATAGACCCCAATTTTTTTCAAAAAAGAGTACCTGTCACTACCTATTGCTATCATAGGGGATATTTACAATCCCTGAGATAACAATAAAAATGATTAAAAAAAAAAATGAAGGAACAGTTTAAAAATAAGATAAAAAATTAAAAAAATAATAAAAAAAAAAAAAAAAAGCTTCCCTGTCCCCCCCTGCTCTCGCGCAAAGGCGAACGCAAGCGTCGGTCTGGCGTCAAATGTAAACAGCAATTGCACCATGCATGTGAGGTGTCACCGTGAACGTCAGATCGAGGGCAGTAAGTTTAGCAGTAGACCTCCTCTGTAAATCTAAAGTGGTAACCTGTAAAGGCTTTTAAAGGCTTTTAAAAATGTATTTAGTTTGTCGCCACTGCACGTTTGTGCGCAATTTTAAAGCATGTCATGTTTGGTATCCATGTACTCAGGCCTAAGATCATTTTTTTATTTCTTCAAGCATTTGGGCAATATAGTGTGTTTTAGTGCATTAAAATTTAAAAAAGTGTGTTTTTTCCCCAAAAAATGTGTTTGAAAAATCGCTGCGCAAATACTGTGTGAAAAAAAAAAAAGAAACACCCACCATTTTAATCTGTAGGGCATTTGCTTAAAAAAAATATATAATGTTTGGGGGTTCAAAGTAATTTTCTTGCAAAAAAAAATAATTTTTTCATGTAAACAAAAAGTGTCAGAAAGGGCTTTGTCTTCAAGTGGTTAGAAGAGTGGGTGATGTGTGACATAAGCTTCTAAATGTTGTGCATAAAATGCCAGGACAGTTCAACCCCCCCCCCCCAAATGACCCCATTTTGGAAAGTAGACACCCCAAGCTATTTGCTGAGAGTCATGTCAAGTCCATGGAATATTTTATATTGTGACACAAGTTGCGGGAAAGAGACACATTTTTTTCTTTTTTTTTTTTTTTTTGCACAAAGTTGTCACTAAATGATATATTGCTCAAACATGCCATGGGAATATGTGAAATTACACCCCAAAATACATTCTGTTGCTACATTTAGCTGCTTCTCCTGAGTATGGGGATACCACATGTGTGTCACTTTTTGGGAGCCTAGCCGCGTACGGGACCCCGAAAACCAAGCACCGCCTTCAGGCTTTCTAAGGGCGTAAATTTTTGATTTCACTCTTCACTGCCTATCACAGTTTCGGAGGCCATGAAATGCCCAGGTGGCACAAAACCCCCCCAAATGACCCCATTTTGGAAAGTAGACACCCCAAGCTATTTTCTGAGAGGTATAGTGAGTATTTTGCAGACCTCACTTTTTGTCACAAAGTTTTGAAAACTGAAAAAAGAAAAAAAAAATGTTTTTTCTTGTCTTTCTTCATTTTCAAAAACAAATGAGAGCTGCAAAATACTCACCATGCCTCTTAGCAAATAGCTTGGGGTGTCTACTTTCCAAAATGGGGTCATTTGGGGGGGTTTGTGCCACCTGGGCATTCCATGGCCTCCGAAACTTTGATAGGCAGTGAAGAGTGAAATCAAAAATTTACACCCTTAGAAATCCTGAAGGCGGTGATTGGTTTTCGGGGCCCCGTACGCGGCTAGGCTCCCAAAAAGTGACACACATGTGGTATCCCCATACTCAGGAGAAGCAGCTAAATGTATTTTGGGGTGCAATTCCACATATGCCCATGGCCTGTGTGAGCAATATATCATTTAGTGACAACTTTGTGCAAAAAAAAAAAAATAAAAATTTGTCACTTTCCCGCAACTTGTGTCAAAATATAAAATATTCCATGGACTCAACATGCCTCTCAGCAAAGAGCTTGGGGTGTCTACTTTCCAAAATGGGGTCATTTGGGGGGGGGGGTCGTGCCATCTGGGCATTTTATGGCCTTCAAAACTGTGATAGGTAGTGAAGAGTGAAATCAAAAATGTACGCCCTTAGAAATCCTGAAGGCGGTGATTGGTTTTCGAGGCCCTGTATGCGGCTAGGCTCCCAAAAAGTCCCACACATGTAGTATCCCCATACTCAGGAGAAGCAGCTGAATGTATTTTGGGGTGCAATTCCACATAGGCCCATGGCCTGTGTGAGCAATATATCATTTAGTGACAACTTTTTGTAAATATTTTTTTTTTGTCATTATTCAATCACTTGGGACAAAAAAAAAATATTCAATGGGTTCAACATGCCTCTCAGCAAATTCCTTGGGGTGTCTAATTTTCAAAATGGGGTCATTTGGGGGGGGTTTGTACTGCCCTGCCATTTTAGCACCTCAAGAAATGACACAGGCAGTCATAAACTAAAAGCTATGTAAATTCCAGAAAATGTACCCTAGGTTGTAGACGCTATAACTTTTGCTCAAACCAATAAATATATGCTTATTGACTTTTTTTTACCAAAGACATGTGGCCGAATACATTTTGGCCTAAATGTATGACTAAAATTGAGTTTATTGGATTTTTTTTATAACAAACAGTAGAAAATATCATTTTTTTCAAAATTTTCAGTCTTTTTCCGTTTATAGCGCAATGAATAAAAATGGCAGAGGTGATCAAATACCATCAAAAGAAAGCTCTATTTGTGGGAAGAGAAGGACGCAAATTTCGTTTGGGTACAGCATTGCATGACCGCACAATTAGCAGTTAAATCGACGCAGTGCCAAATTGGAAAAAGTCCTCTGGTCCTTAGGCAGCATAATGGTCCGGGGCTAAAGTGGTTAAGGGGAAACATGTAAATATGTTGGAATGGCCTAGTTAAAGCCCAGACCTCAATCCAATAGAAAATCTGTGGTCAGACTTAAAGATTGCTGTTCACAAGTGCAAACCATCCAACTTAATGGAGCTGGAGCAGTTTTGCAAGGAGGAATGGGCAAAAACCCCAGTAGTAAGATGTGGCAAGCTCATAGAGACTTATCCAAAGCGACTTGGAGCTGTGATAGCCGCAAAAGGTGGCTCTACAAAGTATTGACTTTAGGGGGGTGAATAGTTATGCACATTGACTTTTTCTGTTATTTTGTCCTATTTGTTGTTTGCTTCACAATAAAAAAAAAATCTTCAAAGTTGTAGGCATGTTCTGTAAATTAAATGACGCAAATCCTCAAACAATCCATGTTAATTCCAGGTTGTGAGGCAAAAAAACACAAAAAATGCCAAGGGGGGGTGAATACTTTTGCAAAGCACTGTATCCAGACATAGACTGGGCGGAGGGAACCACGCATTCATCTAAGGCTCGCCAGTTCCTAAATGTCTTGCAGGACAATTTCATGAGTCAGATGGTAAATGCACCAACTAGAAACCCAGCGTTACTAGACCTACTGATTACCAACAATACAGACCTGATCATGGATGTGGAAATACGGGGCAATTTAGGAAACAGCGATCACAGGTCAATTAGTTTTGGTATAAATCACACAAATAGGAAACATAAGGGGAATACAAAGACACTGAATTTCAAAAGAGCCAACTTCCCTAAACTACGATCCTTACTAGAATAAAATTGGGTTTAAAACAAAGAACACAGAGGGGAGATGGGTTTGCTTTATAAGCATATTAAATAAGGGTATTAGCCAATGCATCCCATTGGGTAATACATTTGTAAGAGAGAGCAAAAGTCCTGGATGGCTTAACTGCAATGTAAAATGCATATAAAAGCAAACGAGAAGGCCTTCAAAAAATACAAGGCTGAGGGATCATCATCAGCATTCCAACTTTACAAGGAATGCAACAAGAAATGTAAGAATGCAATCAGGGAAGCTAAGATAGAACATGAAAGGCACATAGCGGAGGAGAGTAAAAAAAATCCCAAGAAATAAATAGTAAGAAAGGGAGGTCAGATCATATTGGTCCTATAAATAATGATGAAGGGATTTTGGTTATTAAAGCGGGTTTCCGGCCAGCTAAAAAAAATTTTTCATGTCAGCAGCAACAAACACTGTAGCTGCTGACTTTAAATAAGTAGACTTACCTGTCCTGGATGCCCGTGATGTCGGCCGCCCGAGGCCGACCTGTCCCTCGGCTCTCGGGTCCCGGCACCGCCATCCTAAGTAAGGGAAACAGGCAGTGGAGCCTTGCGGCTTCACTGTCAATTTCCTACTGCGCACGCGCGAGCGGCTCGGCGCTCTGTGAATGGCCCCCTGGTTTCCTGGAACACACACAGTTCCCAGAAGGCAACGGGCCGCTCACCGAGGAACAGGACACGCCGCAGAATAGAAATAGGCAGATTGGGAAGACTGCCTAGCAACAAGGGTTCGGGTAAGATTAAAAAGTTTTATTTTTTTTTTTTTTTTTTTTTTTAGGATTTTTGGTGCAATTTTTTTTTCAGGGTGGCCCTCCACTTTAAGCATGAGAGATGGCAAAGGTATTGAATTTATTTTTCTCCTCAGTCTTCATGAGGGGGGCTTCAGTAACCAAAACTGCAATGTTTATACTCATGGCATGTCACAGGAAGCACCTCCATGGTTAACAGAGGACAGAATTAGAATTAGACTTGGGAAACTTAACATTAATAAATCACACAAGATGGCTTGCACCCGAGGGTACTTAGGGAGCACCAATATTTAAAAAAGGGCCCAAAATACATTCCTGGGAATTACAAACCAGTTAGCCTAACCTCAATAGTATGCAAGCTCTTGGAGGGGATGATAAGGGACTATACACAAGATTTTAGTAATGAGAATGGTATCATTAGCAGTAATCAGCATGGATTCATGAAGAATCGTTCTTGCCAAACCAATCTATTAACCTTCTATGAGGAGGTGAGTTGCCATCTAGATAAAGGAAGGCCCGTAGACGTGGTGTATCTGGATTTTGCAAAAACATTTGACACATTTCCCCATAAACTTTTACTGTACAAAATAAGGTTTGTTGGCATGGACCATAGGGTGAGTACATGGATTGAAAACTGGCTTCAAGGGCGAGTTCAGAGGGTGGTAATAAATGGGGAGTACTCGGAATGGTCAGGGTGGGTAGTGGGGTCCCTCAGGGTTCTGTGCTGGTACCAATCCTATTTATTTTGTTCATAAATGACCTGGAGGATGGGATAAACAGTTCAAGCTCTGTATTTGTGGATGATACTAAGCTAAGCAGGGCAATAACTTCTCCGTAGGATGTGGAAACCTTGCAAACAGATCTGAACAAATTAATGGGGTGGGCAACTACATGGCAAATGAGGTTCAATGTAGAAAAATGTAAAATAATGCATTTGGGTGGCAAAAATATGAATGTAATCTATACACTGGGGGGAGAACCTCTGGGGGAATCTAGGATGGAAAAGGACCTGGGGGTCCTAGTAGATGATAGGCTCAGCAATCGCATGCAATGCCAAGCCGCTGCTAACAAAGCAAACAGAATATTGGCATTAAAAAGGGGATCAACTCCAGAGATAAAACGATAATTCTCCCGCTCTACAAGACTCTGGTCCAGCCGCACCTGGAGTATGCTGTCCAGTTCTGGGCACCAGTCCTCAGGAAGGATGTGCTGGAAATGGAGCGAGTACAAAGAAGGGCAACAAAGCTAATAAAGGGTCTGGAGGATATTAGTTATGAGGAAAGGTTACAAGCACTGAACTTATTCTCTCTGGAGAAGAGACGCTTGAGAGGGGATATGATTTAAATTTATAAATACTGGTGACCCCACAGTAGGGATAAAACTTTTCCGCGTAAGGGAATTTATTAAGACACGCGGCCACTCACTAAAATTAGAAGAAAAGAGGTTTAACCTTAAACTACGTAGAGGGTTCTTTACTGTAATGCCCCGTACACACGGTCGGATTTTCCGACAGAAAATGTGTGATAGGACCTTGTTGTCGGAAATTCCGACCGTGTGTGGGCTCCATCACACATTTTCCATCGGATTTTCCGACACACAAAGTTTGAGAGCAGGATAATAAAATTTTCCGACAACAAAATCTGTTGTTGGAAATTCCGATCGTGTGTACACAAATCCGACGGACAAAGTGCCACGCGTGCTCAGAATAAATAAAGAGATGAAAGCTATTGGCTATTGCCCCATTTATAGTCCAGACGTACGTGTTTTACGTCACCGCGTTCAGAACGATCGGATTTTCCAACAACTTTGTGTGACCGTGTGTATGCAAGACAAGTTTGAGCCAACATCCGTCGGAAAAAATCGTAGGATTTTGTTGTCGGAATGTCCGAACAAAGTCCGACCGTGTGTACGGGGCATAAGAGTGTCACGTACCTGGTGATGGAGCCTGATATGCAGAGGACGGCCTCTCTTACAACTCTGACTTGGAGCCCTGATAGAGCTGACAGGAAGCACCGAGATGCAGAGTCGCACGAGTGCCTGGCGGGATCGCTGAACCTGGAGCCGGATTGGAGCACTCGGCCGGGCTGTAGAGGTGTCTGTAGGAATCCCAGAGCAGTGGTAGGCAGGTAGCTGAAGTGAGTAGACAACCGGTCCCCACAAGCAGAAGTGCAGGTGCAGCAGAAGGGATGGTGGCACCTTCGAGGCTGAAGAGAAGGCAGGTACAGGCAGGCCGGGTCATACACAAACGGGCACGTCAGGAACAGAGGCTGAAGCGGAATCAGATCAGACTGGCAGCGAAGTGGCAGAAGGAGCAGGCAGATGCAGAGTAGAGGACAAGCCGGGGTCGGATGCAGGCAGTAAACAGGAATGGCAGGAAGCGAGCCGGGTCACAACAGGAATGGAAGTTAGGTAGGTAATTGCAGGATACACAGGGAACACTGTAGAGCAGACAGCACTGTCTGGAAACTGACTGAGTTTAAGTAGCCTGTTTGGGTGTCAGAAGCTGTCACAGGGTGTGTGTGCACCAATGGCATTCTGACAGGGGCAGAGGTAACAGGTCATCTTCTTCGGCAGCCATCTTGGGTGCTGGCATGCCCTTCCTGACAGGCAGAGGTAACAGGTCGTCTTCTTCGGCAGCCATCTTGGGTGCTGGCATGCCCTTCCTGACAAAGAGCTGCAAGGATGTGGAATTCCCTTCCACAGGCGGTGGTCTCAGCGGGGGGCATTGATAGTTTCAAGAAACTATTAGATAAGCACCTGAAGGACCACAACATACAGGGATATACAATGTAATACTGACATATAATCTTGATGGACTTGTGTCTTTTTTCGACCTCGTCTACTATGTAATGTTACTTTGTATCTCTCTATCTCCTGTCTAATTAATGTTTATAAACAATGTTACTTTGTATCTCTCCATCTCCTCTCTGATTGGTGTTGGCAAACACTGAGTCAGAAAGCTTTTTTTTTCAGCAAAACTGCTAGATCTGTTCTATGTACACAGCAACTCCAGGCTTTGATTAACCAGAGCCGAGAATTTGCATGGAGTTGGTGGGAAGACATGGCAGCAGGGCAGAAAGCCTGGACGTGCTACACATGTCCTGTGTACTATATTTACTTTTTTTTTGGGATGTGTAACACATCCAGTGACCTAAACTAGTTAACTCACAATGGCTTTTTTCACTTCCTGGTTGATTGAGGTTCTGTTGATGTAACCAGAGCCTCACAGATGCATTCTGGGAAGTTCATGTCACACGTTCCAGGAAGCTGACCCAGAGTTCCAGGACATAAAGGAGAAATTGATTCATCTGCCCTTAGTAAAAATGGCCGCCCCAACAAGAATGGGGAAGAAAAGAAAAGGTATCCAAAGAATACAAAACCTGCAATTATCTATGGGTCTGGTATTGTAGATTGCAATTACTAAACATTTCTAAAGGTGCCTTTGTTGTCATTTTCATGATAAGGATAAAGATACTCTTTATGTGTTAAATTAAAATAACTTTTTGAGATAAAATGTATTTTTTCCATTTTTGTTAGTTTTCTTTTTTGTGTTAACAAATTACACAAAAATCTAAAAAGCTTTTATTTTATTTGTAAATCACTTTGCTTTATTTACTACTAGAAATGTAATTTTAGTGTCATTATTAGCAGGACAAATTATTGAAGACATTTTTAATGTATACTTGCAGTATCACTGGTCAGTTTATAAAATGTTGACCACCAATCACAGAAGATTCACACAACCATCACCAAGTATTCTCACAAATCAATCCAATTAGAACACATGTGAATCTTGTGTGATTAGAATTATTAGGGTTGGGATCACACTAGTGTGAATTGGGTCTGGTTTCCCCGCATCCCATTCGCATGGTAGGAGTGTGTGACCCAATCTCTATGGAGCCGGTTCACATATCTCCGCAGCGGCTCTGGTGCAATTTGCACAGGAGTCCTGTGCATCTTTTTTCCAAAAATTCGGGCTGAACTCGGACCCGAAACAGTGAACGAGGACGCACCGGACTCCTGCTGTGAGCCACCGAGTGTTCATATGTGAACCCAGCCTAAAGTGGTAGTAAACCGCATGAAACAAAAAAAAAATGGGAACAGGGCAGTTTAAGTCATAATGTGCTAGTATGCATCGCATACTAGCACATTATGACAGACTTACTGGAAAATGAAGCCCTCCAGTGCTGACACAGCTTCCATCTCCCCCCGGTCTTCCTTCTGGGTTTCTGGACTTTGGCCGTGTGAGTCCCCGGTTCCGGGACAGTGCTCCGAAGGTCCGGCAAAGTATGCTGTTCCTTCAGAGTGCATGCACCCCTGATGTCACCAGCTGCATCTAAAGTAAATATGCCCTAAATGGTGCGCATTTAGGAAATATTTACTGTAGTTATAAGTAAGCCTTATTACAAATCATACAAGAGATTTTACTTCAACTTTAATAGAAACATGTTACTAGTAAAATTATGCATAAAAAGCTTTTATTTTATTATTCTGCAGAAAAAGAAAAAAATGTACAGTATATTTCCAAAAAAAAGCCATTTTTCCCCAAAGTCCAGTTTAATAAGTAAGGGGGGAGAGCAGAGTCCTGTCCTTCTCCCATCTCTCCTCTGCAATGTTTTAACCATTTGAAGGTGGCTCTGGTTGAGATGCGCTGATGTTGCTCCTTTTAGTCAGCCAATGGTGGTGGTAGGCTGAAGTCTGGCTGTGCTGGATTTCATAAAACCGAATAGAAGATATATTAGGTAGATCACTTTCCTTTAGCACATTATCAATTGCAGACAGCTTATGAAATCTGGAATTTACCAGAACAGCCATTGCATAGGTGGACCATATGGGCCTTCAATGGACAATTCATGAACTGGCCCTTCAGATATGGATAAGATGGAAGAGTTGGACGACATTCCAGCCAACAGGACCTCTGATATAAGGCTGTGCTGAGCTGAGGCTGGTCACAGTTCTAGATGGGGCTCCCTAAGGGCTCATTTACACTTGCTTCGGCTTCAACAAGGCTTCGGACACACGTTTGATTAAAGCTCTCTGAACGCTAGTCAAAGCTCCTGTCACAAAATAAAATGGTTAGCTTACAGTCCTGTTTACACCTTGCTTTTGCTTTGCTTCGGCTTCGCTTCAAAAATCATACCCCATGTAGTTTCAGTGGTGCGTCAAAGCGTCTTCAAAGCCTCCATAGAAGTCTATGGCAAAGCTCCCTTGAAGCCCCACCAAAGCCCCATTGAAGTTCCATCAAAGCCCCACTGAAGCCTCATCGAAGCACCAAGCAAAAGCAGGTGTAAACAGGACTGTAAGCTAATCATTTTATTTAGTGTCAGGGGCTTTGACTGGCGTTCAGAGAGCTTTAACAAAACGTGTCCGAAGCCTTGTTTTGATGCAAGTGTAAACTAGCCCTAAATGATATTTATTTGTAGCTGTAATGTGTTTCACATAGGATTATCAGTTCCTTCATTGCTTTAGCATGTGGATTTATAAAATGGGGATCCTGAGGTGTACAGGTCAGAATTCATGATACAGACCAGGGAGGTCACACTCGGATTGTTGAGTCTAAAGAATTTCCTGGTTTCAGAATCTTGTGCAGATCTTTACATTTACCACAAAAGAGGTAGACTGTCTCACTCATACGTGTTGTTGATGACAATCTCTGTGATCTGCTTCCTCTGTCAGTGTGTGATGTACAGAACAGGCAGTGATAAGACTGAGCACTGAGCACACTGACTGTAGCTGGGGGTCCGCCTGTCATGTCTGCACTGTGGTTTTATCTACTGATCACCGTCTGTCTTCTCTACCAACTGATGGCAGATGATGGCAACCCTCCAGTGGGGGAAGGTAAGATACAGCGATTTATATTTTCATAGGCTAAAACCAGTTCTTTATATATTATTTTTAGTCATTAGTGATTGTGGAATATTATTTGTAAATAACGGCAGGGAATTATCCTGGGCTCACCAAGGAAGGGATCTTCATATCTCGATCACACAGTAATGTGCAGTGTGCTAAAATAAGTTTAATATTAGAGATTGGAGCTTTTTACGTCTTTAACAGCATCCTACATCCATGAAAAAGCTTTAACCTCTTGCCGACCATCAAATACATTTATGCAGCAGCGGGGCGGATGGGCCTTAAAACTCACATGCCCCACATATGCATCAACAGTACACCACTTTTCTTGGCTGAGAGCATGCTCACTGAGAACTGACCGAGCTGTCATCCGTATCACCATTTATCATCAGAAGCCAGTAGAAGGGGCGTCCAATCACAGTAGTCATGTGTGCACTCCTGCTCCATCATAGCTGCTGGTTCCAGCATCCTAGTTCTGGCTGTGGCATTCTCCTTGTCTGTTCATCTGCAAAGTGATTGATTTCACAGCCATAGGTTACTACTGGGAATACCATAACTTTGACTATGTGGCACTTTGTTGGTAGGGTGATGTCTCTGCTTTTTATAATGTTGTTTAGGTTTGCCATTGCTTTCCTCCCAAGAAGCAAGTGTCTCCTAATTTCATGGCTACAGACACCATCTGCCATGATTTTGGTGCCTAGGCTAGTCTTTGGGTGGAGACCAAACCTGTTTAAAGCCAGCCAAGCCTGCAGTCTCATGCTTGTGATAGCATGTGTAATACTTTGTCTGCCCTGCTAGATTGAATTACCTTGTTGACAAACTCGAATCCAATACTGATTATTCTCTGAATTCTGCCTGCCTTTGACTTTGGATTTTGACCCTGACTATTCTGAAATTTGCCTGTCTGCCAATGGCAAGTACCTGTTTGCTTTGCTCAGTTTGCACCTGCCCTGGAGTGGTGGCCAGGCACTATAGCCTTGTGTATAAGTCCTGAGGGCAACCGAGTACCCATAGGTCTGCTTGCCTTATGAGAAAGGGGGCTGCTGTGGGTGAAGAACACAGAAGCCAGCTATAGTGTCTGACCTCCTGTGTTAGGTTTAAGCGTGACACACATGTTCAGGAACGTCACCTCTACCACCCGTTGTTCAGAACCCCTTAAAGAGGTGGCGGGAAACAGCATTGTGCAAGTCCATACACTTTGAGCACTTTATCCGGAACACCTGTACACGTGCAATTATCTAATCAGCCAATTATGTGACAGCAGCTCAATGTGTATACAGGTCAGCAGCTTTGATTAGGGTTCATTCATATAGTGGTGAATAGCTTCCCCACAAGGAAAAATCTGCAATTCTTGCTGGCAGACAATTTTTGGTCCTATGCACAAATTGTGTGCCAAAAGTCGTGCCCAGCAGCCAGTGTAGTAATTATTATCAGGGGATCCTTGAGCAGAACATTTTTCCAGAAGGGTTCCACCATGTTAAAAAGATTAAAAAAGGTTTCTCTAGAGTTTAGGAGGGAAATATCTTATTGATGAGAGAGGTCAGAGAAGAATGGCCAGACTGGTTGGAGCTGACAGAAAGACTCTGGTCATTTAGATAAGCGCTCTATACAACTGTTCTGAGATGGAAAGTATCTTGGAATCCAAAATGCATTGAACCTTTAAGTGCCCTCTGCCCAGATCATGTAAATTAAAGTATTTGCATATTCAGAAAAAGTAGTTAAAAAGCTCTAAAACAAGCACTCACTGACCCCTCTAGCTGCTAGTACTGTGAAATAATTCATTCTCAAAGATTACAACCAAAGTCGGGTTTCCGTCTGTTTCTAACAGCTTCAACAATTTTTGGGTGTTTACATTGAAGGGTTGGAAGACTGCCAGAGAATACAGTATTTGGAAAGGAGCTGAGATTTAATGTGTCTGCTGCAAACTTTGAGGGTGAATTTCTCCACAAGGCCGATAGCTACAGTGGTTATTGAGGGCTTGTTTTAGGGTCCATTCGGATGAGTGTACGTAATTTCTGAACTTTTAATGCAGGATCTCACTGGCAGAAGCTGGCCTAGTGGTGGACGCTGATAAACATGTATAGCCAGTAGCACCTGCCAGGTTGATAAGTCAGCCCCAAATGATATTAAAATGTCACCTTGAACAGTAGTGCCAGCCAATAGGGT
Organism: Aquarana catesbeiana; assembly: GCF_042186555.1. NCBI lineage: Eukaryota > Metazoa > Chordata > Amphibia > Anura > Ranidae > Aquarana > Aquarana catesbeiana. The sequence goes on from NC_133324.1 coordinate 968,677,618, forward strand.
CCATTAGCACAAACATTTCCATGTATACAACATACATACTGAAATGTACGATGCATCTGTGTACTTTCTATTAACACTGTTGAACACAGAGCAGTATTACATTGTCAATCAATGTACATCTTTGCCAGCACACCAAGGAACATCCAAAAGTTTTTATTCAAAGTTATGACGTCACAGTGGAAGAGTGCAGTGTTTCAAGGCCACACAGGACCCCTTTGTCAGTCATTATCAGATGTAGCTGTGTGGATGGGGCTTTAGGTTTGTATACTGCTGCAAATAGATGTCTACAAAACTAGATGTTGTACTGTATGCAGCATGTGTGAAAAAATCCTTAAAGTTCTTCTGCTGCTTGTTGAAAATATATATGTAGCGCTAACCCCACAAGGGCCGCTGGAAGTTGCTTGTCCCCATTGGTTGCCCTTACCTTGCAAGCTCCCTGAAACCTCTAACATTCTGGGTTTCGTCATACTTCAAGCAGAAGATACAAATGCAAAGACACCAATAATTAGTAGCAGTGGCGGCTGGTGGTATATTTTTTTTGAGGGGGGGTGGCAAATAGCCACCCACCCAGTCGGTTGATTGGTTAACAGCCCCTCACTAATGGAAAAACACATGTGTGAGAGTACCCGAAGCTGCACAACCCGAAATATGTTCCAAAGAATACAACATTTTCCCAAGGGTATTTTTTTTTTTAGCAGCAGCAAAACATTAATATTGATGGAATAGATCAAAAATGGAGAGTATATTTAAATGTGCAGTAAATTTATTACAATTACATACTCTGGTTAGGTAGACAAACAACAATATATTACATTACTCATGGCAAAGATGCCCCCAGGAGAATATAATGTGACAATTACATACACAGCATAAACAATATTGTTATCCATATGAATAAGGGGTATTCATGTGGATAACAATGTTGTTTATGCTGTATATGTAATTGTCACATTGTATTCTCCTGGGGGCATCTTTGCCATGAGTAATGTAATATATTGTTGTTTGCCTACCTAACCAGAGTATGTAATGTTAATAAATTTACTGCACATTTAAATATACTCTCCATTTTTGATTTATTCCATCAATATTAATGTTTTGCTGCTGCTAAAAAAAACCCCTGGGGAAAACTCTTTGTATTCTTTGGAACAGCCCCTCACTTACCCCTTCTATGGTGCAAGCAGCACTTCCCTCCAGGTGACGGGTGGCAGCTTCCCCTGCGTCTCCTCCCTCCGCCTCCTAGGCCAATAGGATCACTTCTCCTTTCTGCCAATCGGGAAATGGGTCTCAGGACCTGCTTCCTAACTGGCCGAGAGGAGAATCAAGAAGACAATAGCAAATATTCATTCACTATTGTCACACAATTCATGCGCTCGGTGCCCTGTACATGTATTAGGGGGCCGGACGCATGGACATTGCATTACGGGCTGCCACTGATTAGTAGGACATGTGATATGCAGCACTGGTGGACATTGATAGGTGGCACTAATGGGCACTGATAGATGGCACTGATAGAATCGACGCCTGCCTTGCTAACGTCATTTCCGGGTTTCGGATCAACATAGAGGTTGTGTGGCTGCAGCAGGCATCGCTTCTCCCCTCTTTCTTGCTCAGGGTTACAGAAATGGCGAGGTGTAGAGCATGGATCAGCTGCAATCAGAAATGCCAAACTTATTGAAAGACTCTCCAGCGTAGATGATTCTCTAGCTACCACTCGCCTATTGGAATATGCCTGGCATTTTATCTTGCTGAGAGGAGGGGGTCCTAGGATTTTCCATCTGGTCCATTGGGAGAGGGATCCTTTGGGATTGCATGTGCAGTGGATCGGAAAAGATTGTTCTAATTATCATCTGGTTAAAAACAATGTGTATAGCCCATACACTGATGGTAAGGGTCAGTTATTTTGGGTGAAGGTGAGGGGCTTTATTCCCCTTCAGAAGTTCCTTCCATGGTGGATTCCATTCATTAGAAGTTTTCTCCTTGGTGGCTATTGCTCTGACTGGCTCTACTTTTCCTTACACATAGATGAACTTTCAACTATGAACTTTATATTGTTTTATTTTATTTAATGTTTTTGAGCGCTACACCTTTTTCTCCATATCATCTATGCATAGCTTGTCTATGCATACTATGAAAATAAATTGCTGTGCGACACTGAAGTGTTCGGGTATGACTTGAAGAAAAGGTGGCAACCTTACCCACGATCCGACGGTGCACTCACCCCAGCCGTGCTCTCCCCGTGTCCCCCCGCGCGGTGCCGGCATCTCTACTATGGGCACCTGGCTCTGCACTCTGACCTGTCATATCAAACAGGAGGTGGGGAGGAGGCCCTAAACCGGAAGTTCCACTTTTGGGTGGAACTTCGCTTTAAGTTTACACTTATCCTTTAATGGTCTATCACCATGATAAGTGATTATTAATACTCACTACTGAAAATTAAGATCTCCGCTCGGACTCTGTGGATGTAAATGACCACATGACTCCACAATCTTTGCATACTGTATATGTACAGCCCTTTCTATGTTGGTAACACTCATGCTATACGGTCCCAAACTCCAACAACAAGACCCATGTACAGAAATTAGAACTGTTTGCTCTTGTGTATTCATCGCTATACGTTCTCATTCTTCCCATGAAACAAATAAACAAATCTTCACATTTGTATTTCTCTAACACATCATCACATAGCAGGAAAACCACCAGTTTCAGAATCACTTCACAGCGGAGAAAAGCCGAGCTCATGTCTGTAGGCAGAAGATGTACAGTACAGCCGCACTTCTATGACTAAATCAGGAGAATCACGGTTGAAATATTCTAAATACAGTATATTAAATACATAAAGCATATTAAAATAAATAAAAATGCTTAGTTATGTTTTCAGTACTAATATATATAGTAAAACAAAAGACAATTTGCATAGCCATTCTTCCATTGAAAATACATGAGAATTTGTTCTGTGCAAATGGATCAAAATCAAATGTTCTCAAATGGCGCTGTATCCTCTGCGTATCAAATCTGTGAATTGGAAAAAAGTATCACATTAAGGCCACTAGGGGCATTCTTCATTAAATGCCCATTAAGTCTAGGGGGGTTAGAGAAAAAAAAAGACAGTAATACTTATTACAGTACCTCACAAAATTGAGTACACCCCTTTACAATTTTGTAAATATTTTATTCTATCTTTTCATGTGACAACACTGAAGAAATGACACTTGTCTACAATGTAAAGTAGTGAGTGTACAGCTTGTATAACAGTGTAAATTTGCTGTCCCCTCAAAATAACTCAACACACAGCCATTAATGCCTAAACCGCTGGCAACAAAAGTGAGTACACCCCTAAGTGAAAATGTCCAAATTGGGGCCAAAGTGTCAATATTTTGTGTGGCCACCATTATTTTCCAGCACTGCCTTAACCCTCTTGGGCATGGAATTCACCAGAGCTTCACAGGTTGCCACTGAAGTCCTCTTCTACTCCTCCATGACGACATCACGGAGCTGGTGGATGTTAGAGACCTTGCGCTCCTCCACATTCCATTTGAGGATGCCCCACAGATGCTCAATAAAAAACAGGAAATCACCCCGGGACTTTAAATGAGGTGAATGCGTTTAGCTAACAATTAACAGAGTAAATGTAGTCTCAAATTTTATTAAGATAGTCATGCAAACATAAACAAGCCAGTACACATGCATAAAAAGTATCCCAACGCATTTCGCAAGACCATGCTCGCTTCATCAGGGTGTAGTACATCTGTAGGGGGTATAATGAACCAAATAAGTATCAACACAGACATGGTATCATGACAATTAGTCAAGAGGGTCCAAAAACACATGGCCCTATACTCACCAGAGGCTGAATCAGACTACCAATTGCTTGATACCCAGAGGCGGCTGTAATGAGTGTCCGGCTCGGGAGCTGAGGAGGTAGCTGCCCGAGCCATTTGTGCTCTGTTGGTTTGGTTTTTCCTCTGCCTCCTCAGCTCCCGATCATCACTATATCGGAGGTTGCGTTTCTCAAACATTAACAATATAAAAGGCCATATTTTTACCACCTCCCAAAGGTACATAAAGATCCATTAAATCTCCTGGGCAGGCCGATTGTTGCAGCAATGGAAAGCGTCACTAGCTACTTCTCAATTTATCTAGACCATTTCTTGCAACCTATAGTCCGCAATCTCCCCTCATATATAAAAGACAGCATACACCTATTGGACATGTTACAGCATTACTCTTGGGAACCCACATACCGCTGGCTTTCTTTAGACGTAGTCTCTCTGTACACTTCAATTCCACACAAATTTGGCCTACAAGCCACAAAATATTATCTCAATGAAGACCCCCTACTCAATTCACGCCAGATAGAATTCCTGTTAGAAATCCTAGAATATTGTCTAACACACAACTATTTTGATTCTAATGGCGAGTTTTACATTCACACTCAGGGTACAGCTGTGGGGGCAAATTTTGCCCCCAGTTACGCCAACCTGACAATGGGCCAATGGGAACATCATCACATTCAGTATGATAACCCTTATGCATCCCATTTAGTCTATTATGGGCGATATATTGATGACGTGGTCATCATTTGGGATGGTCCTGAATCAGCCATTTCAGCCTTCTTACAGTACTGCAATACTAACAATATGGGACTTTCATTCACTTCCGTATCCAATAGCAACAAGCTGGCCTTTTTGGACTTGGAGCTATTCCATCAGAACAACATCATTTGTGCACAGAATTATACAAAGCCTACCTCAGGTAATTCGTACCTACATTATAAGAGCTGTCATCATCCTCGTTGGATAAATAATTTCCCTAGAAGCCAGTTCTGTAGGCTCAAGCACAATTGCACTTTAATTTAAGACTATAATTACCATGGTGAGCTACTCAAAACAAAGTTTAAAGAAAAGGGATACCCGGATGGAATTGTAGAAGAAGCCTTCCAACATTACCTTCATAAAGATACTAAGAGAGATAAAGAAGCCAAACCTATTGACAGTTCCCAACCTGTCTGATTTGTCACACAATTCCACAATAAATTCAAGAAGATGGAAAAGATTTTTCAAAGACATTGGCCAATACTAAGAGAGGACCCTCATCTCAAAGCCACAGTTAGCGATCGTCCTCTAGTTACTTATAGACGAGCCAAAAATATCAAAGCAAAAATACCTCCCAGCAAGATAAAATGATCTCGTCCTACCACCAGTACATCCTTAACTTTTTTAATATTAAAGGCATGTATCAATGCAAAAAACCTCTGTCTCAAATGTGCCCATGTGACACATAGACAAAAGGAGTTCTACTGAAAAGGTAAACAGTATATAATACCAGATTTTTTTACATGCTCTTCTTAATATGTAATATACTGTTTGACCCGCCCATGTGGTTTGCTGTATGTAGGCCGTACGATTAGAACTCTGCAGAAGCGCTTTGGGGAACATCGGAATCTGGTAGAACAGCGTAAAGATAAACATAGTGTTCCCAGACATTTCCTAGAATTTCACGAACAATCATCCTTAGGACTACGGGTCTGGATTATGGAGGCCATTCCCAAGACTTTGCCCACTGCCGAACGTTATAAAAGATTATGCGAAAGAGAAAACTATTGGATCTACTCTTTGGACACTTTATCGCCTGGAGGCCTAAATGAAAGTATGGAAAAAAATACTTTGTTATGATAACATTTTAATATGCCAATATATCTATAATATGCCAAAATATCTATAATTTGGCATTAAATGTAAAGTTGTACTAAAGTTACATTCCTGTTATCATAATCTCCCGCTAATAATCCTTATAATAACCCTCATGAAACACCCCATAGGACATATGCACCCACATGCAGGCACCAATACATGTTTTGGATGCCATATTGAGTGTATGTGGGTATACACATGTATACACCAATAGGATAATCTAATCTCTAGTTTTTAATTCTTATTTTTAAAAATATTTCCTATACATGATATAAGTGTATATATGTAATTTTAATTTTGTAATTTTAATTTTTTATATATATATATTTAGAATTCATTTTTACCCACACTCACCAGATTGATCCACTTATTGATTAATTACTATCAACCGAAAGTGAGCTCCTTACCATGCATTGTTGATCACGATATATATCTTTAGCTGCCATAATTGTTCGAATTTTAGAATTCTATTCATTTTATTGATTGATTTTTCATATTGATCTACTAATATATATACATATGTGTCCTAACTTATTAATAACCACCTCAATACAGGGCACTTTCGCCCCCTTCCTGCCCAAGCCATTTTTCAGTTTTCAGCGCTGTCGCACTTTGAATGAGAATTGCGCGGTCATGTTACACTGCACCCTAATAAAATTTTTATTATTTTTTCCCCACAAATAGAGCTTTCTTTTGGTGGTATTTGATCACCTCTGTGGTTTTTATTTATTGCGCTATAAACAAAAGAAGAGGGACAATTTTGAAAAAACACAATATTTTTTACTTTTTGCTATAATAAATATCCAATTGTCATATGACAGTGGGAAGTAGCCTAGTGGTTAATTAATTTTTAATTATATTGCTATTATGATCATCATCACCCATTAATTGAGACCTTTTACTGATAATTTCTACAATTTTTTTCATCTGATCTTAAAATTTGACCAGCAAATTATTTTTTGTAGATATACCCCGTTATCCTGACTTTATTGGTTGTCAGGAGTGATTATAATAACATTAATATAACATAATTAAGCCGATATAGACAGTACAGACAAGCCAGGTCATATCATATTATATTATAAGGCATTAAGGCAGTTGTATTATAGCTGCAATACCGTACCTGTGTACATGTTTTTGTTTTGATGTTGCTATAGTAATCTCCCATGTGAGCACTACGTGCGTGTGTATAAAATTCCCTAACCCAATATGGCCGCCACTGAAGCCTGAGGAAGGAGCATGCATGCTCCAAACGCGAAGCACCGCCCGCTGACCTGACCTGGAAGTGACGTTCATCCATGTACGCCGCTGATCACAGTCCTCACCATCCGAGAGCGGTCTGACCAAGGAGCCGCACATGCTCCAGAATGCGTTACCGCCCCCTTCTCTCCAATGACACCATCTGCCTTGTGTGTCCTGCAGTGAATACAGGCTTCCCTGCTGCCTCCTCTCTGCAACACGTATGAGAACGCTTAACAGCTGCTGGACGACTCTACACTGCTCTCTACCACCATGCTGAGGATGGACACATGCCACAAATGAGGACTCCTGATTTTATCAATGATCTTGTAAGTGTTTTTAACCCTTTGTGCACTTTATTAAATTTTGCATACTGCACTTAGAGGCACCTTTCTTTTCCTTTTTTATATCTTCAGAGTTGCTTCTCCTCTAACCAAAGTGCTGCCAGAAGTGCCATATCATCCCTCTGACCAGCTATCCACCTCCACCAGAGCGCCCTTATCTCCTCTCTGTTCTCACCATCCGGAGGCACCGTGCACCAACAGTGTGGCCGGAGGAACGACCAGATCGCGGACACACATCCGTAACAGTGAAGCCGGACATTCCCCTTCACCCGGCAGTCGGAGCGGATGATACCCTGTAACATGCCTGTTATCACTACACCTTTGTGAGTGTATTCTTGATTCTTTTATTTAAATTAAAGATGTTTGCATACTGCACTTAAAGGGCGCTGTTCTCTTGTCCTTTCTATATTCCAGAGTTTTTTGCCTTCTAATCTTCTGAACTGGCAGCCCTCCATGGACAGTTACTTGTTTATCATGTGTCCTTACATGGACTAATTTCCTAAAGAATTTTTCTATTTCCCCATTTTCCTACCCACACCCTTTCTAATGTTATTGTCATATTCAGAGTATGCCATATTATCTAATTGTGTATACGCACTGAAATATACTGTGTTAAATGTGCAGTAACACACTGAAATATACTGCATTAAACGTGCAGTAACACACTGAAATATACTGCGTTAAACGTGCAGTAACGCACTGAAATATACAGCGTAAAACGTGCAATAATGCACTCAAATATACTGCGTTAAACATGCAGTAACACACTGATATATACTGTGTTAAATGTGCAGTAACGTACTGATTTATATGACGTTAAACATGCAGTAACGCACTGAAATGTACTGCGTTAAATGTGCAGTAACGCAATGATTCATACTGTGTCACACGTACAGTAACACACTAATTTATACTGCGTTAAAAGTGCAGTGACACACTGATATGTACTACATTAAACACACAGTAACACACTGATATATACTGCGTTAAACGTGCAGTAATACTGTTTACTGCAATAAACAAGCAGTAACGCATGGATATACTGTATACTGCGTTAAATGTACAGTACCACACTGATATATACTAGGTTAAACATGCAGGAATGCACTGATATATGCTGCATCAAATAAGCATTAACGCACAGATCTATACAGTGATAAACAAGCAGTAATCCATGTATGTATACTGCGTTAAACATGCAGTAATGCTGTGATATATACTGCATTAAACAAGCAATAAGGCTCGTTTAATGCAGTTAAAGGTGCAGTAATGCAATGATATATACTGCATTAAACTTGCAGTAACGCACTGAAATATACTGCGTTAAATGAGCAGTAACGCACGGATATACTGTATACTTTTAATAAACTTGCAGTAGCGCACTGATGTATTGCGGTCAAAGTGCAGTAATGCATTGACATATATCTCGTGTGCACTTAATAATACTGCGTTAAACCTGCAGTAACGCACTGATATATACTGCATTAAACATGCAGTAACGCACTGATATATACTGCATTGAATGTACAGTAAAGCACTGATATATACTGCGTTAAATGTACAGTAACGCACTGATAAATACTTCATTAAACACACAGTAACGCACTGATATATACTGCATTAAATGTGCAGTAATGCACCAATATATACTGCATTAAATGTACAGTGACGCACCGATATATACTGCATTAAACGCGCAGTAACGCACTGATATATACTGAGTTAAACGTGCAGTAACGCACTGATATATACTGCATTAAACGTACAGTAATGCACTGATATATTTTGCGTTAAACAAGCAGTAACGCACTGATATATACTGCATTAAACGTGCAGTAACGCACTGATATATACTGCATTAAACGTGCAGTAATGCACTGATATATACAGTACTGCATTTAACGTGCAGTAATGCACTGATATGCACTGCATTAAACTTGCACTAATGCACTGATATATACTGCGTTAAATGAGCACCAACATACGATATACTGTATACTTTTAATAAACTTGCAGTAACTCACTGATGTATTGCGTTAAAAATGCAGGAATGCATTGATATATACTGCGTAAAATGTGCAGTAACACACTTAAATATACTGCGTTAAACCTGCAGTAACGCACTGATATGTACTTCATTAAATGTACAGTAACACACTGATATATACTTCGTTAAATGTGCAGTAACGCACCGATATATACTGCATTAAATGTACAGTAACACACTGATATATACTGCATTAAATGCGCAGTAACGCACTGATATATACCGCATTAAACGTACAGTAACTCACTGATATGTACTGCATTAAACGTGCAGTAATGCATTGATATATACAGTACTGCGTTTAACGTGCAGTAACGCATTGATATATACTGCGTTAATCAGCCCTGGAAGGATTTGCCCCCTTAATGGCCAGAGCATTTTTTTACAATTTGGCACTACACTGCTTTAACTGGTAATTGCGCGGTCATGCAATGCTGTACCCAAACAAAATTTGTGTCCTTTTTTCCCACAATTAGAGCTTTCTTTTATTGGTATTTAATCACCTCTGCGGTTTTTATTTTTTGTGATATAAACTCAATTTTAGTCATACATTTAGGCCAAAATGCATTCAGCCACATGTCTCGGGTAAAAAAAAGTTCAATAAGCATATATTTATTGGTTTGCGCAAAAGTTATAGCGTCTACAAACTAGGGTACATTTTCTGGAATTTACGCAGCTTTTAGTTTATGACTGCCTATCTCATTTTTTGAGGTGCTAAAATGGCAGGGCAGTACAAACCCCCCAAATGACACCATTTTGGAAAGTAGACACCCCAAGAAATTTGCTGAGAGGCATGTTGAGCACATTGATTATTTAATTTTTTTGTCACAAGTTATTGAAAAATGACAAAAAAAAAAGAAATTGCACTCCAAAATACATCCTGCTGCTTCTCCTGAGTACGGGGATACCACATGTGTGAGACTTTTTAGGAGCCTAGCTGCATACAGGACTAAAAAAAACAATCACCACCTTCAGGATTTCTACAGCCAGGAGGGGTAGGTGATGGTCACTGATCTCTACAGCCTGGGGGGTTAGGTGATGGTCCCCAATCTCTACAGCCTGGAACTCTGCAGACTCTGATGTATAGAGGGACTCTTGTGATTAACTTCATATGATTAGAAATGTTATTTAATAGCATCATCTATGCATAAGAAAATGAAAAAATTGTTGCGCTGAATACACAAAAACATATAAACAAAAAAGCAGCTATCACTAAATTTCTGGATACAATAGAAGTTCCTTCCATGGTGAATTCCATTCATTAGAGGTTTTCTCCTTGGCGGCTATTGCTCTGACTGGCTCTACTTTTCCTTACACATAGATGAACTTTCAACTATGAACTTTATATTGTTTTATTTTATTTAATGTTTTTGAGCGCTACACCTTTTTCTCCATATCATCTATGCATAGTTTATCTATGCATACTATGAAAATACATTGCTGTGCGACACTGAAGTGTTCGGGTTTGACTTGAAGAAAAGGTGGCAACCTTACCCACGATCCAACGGTGCTCTCACCCCAGCCATGCTCTCCCCGTGTCCCCCCCCCCCGCGGTGCCGGCATCTCTACTATGGGCACCTGGCGCTGCACTCTGACCTGTCATGTGTCCTAGAAGACTTCGGGGGGGAGGGGGGAACACTTCTGCTTCTGAATGCCTAAGATGACCGGAATGGGAGTGGAAGCGTGTACTTGTCAAAATCGGGTACTCCCCCCCCCAAAAGCTCCATTTTACAAACAGGAGGTGGGTTGGAGGCTTTAAAGCGGATGTTCCATTTTTGGGAGGAGCTTCACTTTAAGTTTACACTCATCCTATAATGGTCTATCACCATGATAAGTGATTATTAATACTCACTACTGCAAACTAAAATCTCCGCTCGGCCTCTGTGGATGTAAATGACCACATGACTCCACAATCTTTGTATACTGTATATCTACAGCCCTTTTTATGTTTGCAACACTCATGTTATACGGTCCCAAACTCCAACAACAGGACCCATGTACATAAATTAGAACTGTTTGCTCTTGTGTATGCATCGCTATACGTTCTAATTCTTCCCATGAAACAAATAAACAAATCTTCACATTTGTATTTCTCTAACACATCATCACATAGCAGGAAAACCACCAGTTTCAGAATCACTTCACAACGGAGAAAAGCCGAGCTCATGTCTGTAGGCAGAAGATGTACAGTACAGCCGCACTTCTATGACTAAATCAGGAGAATCACGGTTGAAATATTCTAAATACAGTATATTAAATACATAAAGCATATTAAAATAAATAAAAATGTTTAGTTATGTTTTCAGTTCTAATATATATAGTAAAACAAAAGACAATTTGCACAGCCGTTCTTCCATTGAAAATACATGAGAATTTGTTCTGTGCAAATGGATCAAAATCAAATGTCCTCAGGCTGTATCCTCTGCAGATCAAATGTGTGAATTTGAAAAAAAAAGTATCACATCAAGGCCACTAGGGGCATTCTTCATTAAATGCCCATTAAGTCTAGGGGGGGTAGAGAAAAAAAAGACAGTAACACCTATTATAGTATCTCACAAAAGTCAGTACACCCCTCACATTTTTGTAAATATTTTATTCTATCTTTTCATGTGACAACACTGAAGAAATGACACTTTGCTACAATGTAAAGTAGTGATTGTACAGCTTGCATAACAGAGTAAATTTGCTGTCCCCTCAAAATAACTCAACACACGGCCATTAATGTCTAAACCGCTGGCAACAAAAGTGAGTACACCCCTAAGTGAAAATGTCCAAATTGGGGCCAAAGTGTCAATATTTTGTGTGGCCACCATTATTTTCCAGCACCGCCTTAACCCTCTTGGGCATGGAGATCACCAGAGCTTCATAGGTTGCCACTGAAGTCCTCTTCTACTCCTCCATGACGATATCACGGAGCTGGTGGATGTTAGAGACCTTGCGCTCCTCCACATTCCGTTTGAGGATGCCCCACAGATGCTCAATAAAAAACAGGAAATCGCCACGGGACTTTAAATGAGGTGAATGCATTTAGCCAACAATTGACAGAGTAAATGCGTTCTCAAAATTTATTAAAATAGTCATGCAAACATAAACATGAATCATAGCCAAGCCACTGAAATGATACATACAGTAGAAAATATCATTACACGTATCAAGGTATAAAATGAAAATTGCAGAGTACACATGCATAAAAAGTATCCCAACGCGCTTCGCAAGACCATGCTTGCTTCATCAGGGCTGGATGCGTGTGTAGTACATCTGTAGGGGGTATAATGAACCAAATAAGTATCAACACAGACATGGCCTTATACTCACCAAAGGCTGGATCAAACTACAAATTGCTTGATACCCAGAGGCGGCAGTAATGAGCGTCCGGCTCGGGAGCTGAGGAGGCAGCTCCCGAGCCGTTTGTGCTCTGTTGAGTTGGTTTTTCCTCTGCCTCCTCAGCTCCAGATCGTCACTAAATCGGTGGTTGCGTTTCTCAAACATGAACACTATAAAAGGCCATATTTTTACCACCTCCCAAAGGTACATAAAAGTCCATTAAATCCCCCAGGCAGGCCCATTGTTGCAGCAATGGAAAGCGTCACTAGCTACTTCTCAATCTAGACCATTTCTTGCAACCTATAGTCTGTAATCTCCCCTCATATATAAAAGACAGCATACACCTATTGGACATGTTACAGCATTACTCTTGGGAACCCACATACTGCTGGCTTTCTTTGGATGCAGGCTCTCTGTACACTTCAATTCCACACAAGGCTGGCCTACAAGCCACAAAATTTTATCTGAATGAAGACTCCTACTAAATTCATGCCAGATAGAGTTCCTGTTAGAAATCCTAGAATATTGTCTAACACACAAGTATTTTGAGGCTAATGGCGAGTTTTACATTCACACTCAGGGTACAGCTGTGGGGGCAAATTTTGCCCCCAGTTACGCCAACCTGACAATGGGCCAATGGGAACATCATCACATTCAGTATAATAACCCTTATGCATCCCATTTTGTCTATTATGAGCGATATATTGATGACGTGGTCATCATTTGGGATGGTCCTGAATCAGCCATTTTGGCCTTCTTACAGTACTGCAATAATAACAATATGGGACTTTCATTCACTTCCGTATCCGATAGCAACAGGCTGGCCTTTTTGGACTTGGAGCTATTCCATCAGAACAACATCATTTGTGAACGGAATTATACAAAGCCTACCTCAGGTAATTCGTACCTACATTATAAGAGCTGTCATCATCCTCGTTGGATAAATAATATCCCTAGAAGCCAGTTCTGTAGGCTCAAGTACAATTGCACTTTAATTCAAGACTATAATTCCCATGGTGAGCTACTCAAAACAAATTTAAAGAAAAGGGATAACCTGGAATTGTAGAAGAAGCCTTCCAACATTACCTTCTTAAAGATACTAAGAGAGATAAAGAAGCCAAACCTATTGACAGTTCCCAACCTATCCGATTTGTCACACAATTCCACAATAAATTCAAGAAGATGGAAAAGATTTTTCAAAGACATTGGCCAATACTAAGAGAGGACCCTCATCTCAAAGCCACAGTTAGCGATTGTCCTCGTTACTGTCCTAGTTACTTATAGACGAGCCAAAAATATCAAAGCAAAAATAGCTCCTAGCAAGATAAAATCATCTCATCCTACCACCAGTACATCCTTAACTATTTTTTAATATTAAAGGCATGTATCAATGCAAAAAACCTCTATGTCTCACATGTGCCCATGTGACACATAGACAAAAGGATTTCTACTGCAAAGGTAAACAGTATATAATACCAGATTTTTTTACATGCTCTTCTTAATATGTAATATACTGTTTGACCTGCCCATGTGGTTTGCTGTGGATTCTGGAGGCCATTCCCAAGACTTGCTCACTGCCGAATGTTATAAAAGATTATGCGAAAGAGAAAACTATCGGCTCTACTCTTTGGACACTTTATCACCTGGGGGCCTAAACGAAAGTATAGAAAAAAATACTTTGTTAATATAACATTTTAATATGCCAATATATCTATAATATGCCAATATAGCTATAATTTGGCATTAAATGTAAAGTTGTACTAAAGTTACATTCCTGTTATCATAATCTCCCGCTAATAATCCTTATAATAACCCTCATGAAACACCCCATAGGACATATGCACCCACATGCAGGTGCCAATACATGTTTTGGATGCCATATTGAGTGTATGTGGGTATACACACGTATACACCAATAGGATAATCTAATCTCTAATTTATAATTATTTTTTTTTTTAATATTTCCTATACATGATATAAGTGTATATATGTAATTTTAATTTTGTAATTTTAATTTTTTATATATATATTTAGAATTCATTTTTACCCACACTCACCAGATTGATCCACTTATTGATTAATTACTATCAACCGAAATTGAGCTCCTTACCATGCATTGTTGATCACGATATATATCTTTAGCTGCCATAATTGTTCGAATTTTAGAATCTTTAGATCTATTGATTTTATTGATTGATTTTTAATATTGATATACTAATATATATACATATGTGTCCTAACTTATTATGAATTAATTTTTAATTATATCGTTATTATGGTCATCATCAACCATTAATTGAGACCTTTTACTGATAATTTCTACAATTCTTTTCATTTGATTTTAAAATTTCACCAGCCAAATATTTTTTGTAGATATACCTCGTTACCTGACTTTATTGGCCGTCAGGAGTGATTATAATAACATTAATATAACATAATTAAGCCGATATAGACAGTACAGACAAGCCAGGTCATATCATATTATATTATAAGGCATTAAGGCAGTTGTATTATAGCTGCAATACCGTACCACGCTTGTGTACATGTTTTTGTCTTGATGTTGCTACAGTAATCTCCAATGTGAGCACTACAGGCGTGTGTATAAAATTTCCTAACCCAATATGGTCGCCACTGAAGCCTGAGGAAGGAGCATGCATGCTCCGAACGCGAAGCACCGCCCGCTGACCTGACCCGGAGGTGACGCTCATCCATGTACGCCTCTGATCACAGTCCTCACCATCCGGAAGCGGTCTGACGAAGGAGCCGCATATGCTCCGAAACGTGATACCGCCCCCTTCTCTCCACTGACACCATCAGCTTCGTGTGTCCCACAGTGAATACAGGCTTCCCTGCTGCCTCCTCTCTGCAACACGTATGAGAACGCTTTACAGCTGCTGGACGGCTCTACACTGCTCTCTACCACCGTGCTGAGGATGGACACATGCCACAGATGAGGACTCCTGATTTTATCAATGATCTTGTAAGTGTTTTTAACCCTTTGTGCACTTTATTAAATTTTGCATACTGCACTTAGAGGCGCCTTTCTTTTCCTTTTTTATATCTTCAGAGTTGCTTCTTCTCTAACCAAAGTGCTGCCAGAAGTGCCATATCATCCCTCTGACCAGCTATCCACCTCCACCAGAGCGCCCTTATCTAATCTCTGTTCTCACCATCCGGAGGCACCGTGCACCAACAGTGTGGTCGGAGGAATAACCAGATCACGGACACACATCCGTAACAGTGACGACGGACCTTCCCCTTCACCCGGCAGTCAGAGCAGATGATACCCTGTAACATGCCTGTTATCACTACACCTTTGTGAGTGTATTCTTGATTCTTTTATTTACATTAAAGATGTTTAAAGATGTTTTACATTAAACAAGATTATTTACATTAAACATGTTTAAAGATGTTTGCATACTGCACTGTCCTCTTGTCCTTTCTATATTCCAGAGTTTTTTGCCTTCTAAACTTCTGAACTGGCAGCCCTCCATGGACAGTTACTTGTTTATCATGTGCCCTTACATGGACTAATTTCCTAAAGAATTTGTCTATTTCCCCATTGTCTTACCCACACCCTTTCTAATGTTAATGTCATATTCAGAGTATGCCATATTATCCAATTGTGTATACGCACTGAAATATACTGTGTTAAACGTGAAGTAATGCACTGAAATTTACTGCATTAACGTGCAGTAACACACTGAATTATACTGCGTTAAACGTGCAGTAACGCACTGAAATATACTGCGTCAAATGTGCATTAATGCACTCAAATATACTGCGTTAAACGTGCAGTAACACACTGATATATACTGTGTTAAATGTGCAGTAACGTACTGATTTATATGACGTTAAACATGCAGTAACGCACTGAAATGTACTGCGTTAAATGTGCAGTAATGCAATAATATATACTGTGTCAAACGTACAGTAACGCACTAAATTATACTGGGTTAAAAGTGCAGTAACACGCTACTCAAATATACTGCGTTAAACGTGCAGTAACACACTGATATGTACTATATTAAACACACAGTAACACAATGATATATACTGCATTAAACGTGCAGTAATACTGTATACTGCAATAAACGAGCAGTAACACATGGATATTTTGTATACTGCGTTAAATGTACAGTACTGCACTGATATATACTAGGTTAAACGTGCAGGAATGCACTGATATATGCAGCATCAAATGAGCATTAACACACAAATCTATACAGTGATAAACAAGCAGTAATCCATGGATGTATATTGCATTAAACATGCAGTAATGCTGTGATAAATACTGCATTCAACGAGCAATAAGGCACGTATATATACTGCGTTAAATGTGCAGTAAAGCACTGATATATACTGCATTAAATTTGCAGTAAAGCACTGATATATACTGTGTTAAATGAGCAGTAATGCACGGATATACTGTATACTTTTAATAAACTTGTAGTAGCGCACTGATGTATTGCGGTAAAAGTGCAGTAATGCATTGACATATACTGCGTAAAATGTGCACTTAAATATACTGCGTTAAACCTGCAGTAACGCACTGATATATACTGCATTAAACATGCAGTGACGCACTGATATATACTGCATTAAATGTACAGTAAAGCACTGATATATACTGCATTAAATGTACAGTAACGCACTGATAAATACTTCTTTAAACATACAGTAACGCACTGATATATACTGCATTAAATGTGCAGTAATGCACCGATATGTACTGCATTAAACGTACAGTGATGCATCGATATATACTGCATTAAACGTGCAGTAATGCACTGTTATATACTGAGTTAAACGTGCAGTAACGCACTGATATATACTGCATTAAACGTACAATAATGCACTGATATGTACTGCGTTAAACACGCAGTAACGCACTGATATATACTGCATTAAACGTGCAGTAACGCACTGATATATACTGCATTAAACGTGCAGTAATGCACTGATATATACAGTACTGCATTTAACGTGCAGTAACACACTGATATGAACTGCATTAAACTTGCAGTAACGCACTGATATATACTGCGTTAAATGAGCAGTAACATACGAATATACTGTATACTTTTAATAAACTTGCAGTAACTCACTGATGTATTGCATTAAAAGTGCAGTAATGCATTGATATATACTGCATAAAATGTGCAGTAACGCACTTAAATATACTGCGTTAAACTTGCAGTAACGCACTGATATATACTGCATTAAACGTACAGTAACGCACTGATATATACAGCGTTAAACGTACAGTAACGCACTGATATATACTTCATTAAACGTACAGTAACACACTGATATATACTGCGTTAAATATGCAGTAACGCATTGATATATACTGCATTAAACGTACAGTAACGCACTGATATATACAGTACTGCGTTTAACGTGCATTAACGCATTGATTTATACTGCGTTAATCACTTCAGCCCTGGAAGGATTTGCCCCCTTAATGGCCAGAGCATTTTTTTACAATTTAGCACTACACTGCTTTAACTGGTAATTGCGCGGTCATGCAATGCTGTACCCAAACAAAATTTGTGTCCTTTTTTCCCACAAATAGAGCTTTCTTTTGTTGGTATTTAATCACCTCTGCGGTTTTTATTTTTTGTGATATAAACTCAATTTTAGTCATACATTTAGGCCAAAATGCATTCAGCCACATGTCTCGGGTAAAAAAAAGTTCAATAAGCGTATATTTATTGGTTTGCACAAAAGTTATAGCGTCTACAAACTAGGGTACATTTTCTGGAATTTACGCAGCTTTTAGTTTATGACTCATATCTCATTTCTTGAGGTGCTAAAATGGCAGGGCAATACAAACCCAAAGTAGACACCCCAAGAAATTTTCTGAGAGGCATGTTGAGCACATTGATTATTTAATTTTTTTGTCACAAGTGATTGAAAAATGACAAAAAAAAGAAATTACACTCCAAAATACATTCTGCTGCTTCTCCTGAGTACGGGGATACCACATGAGACTTTTTGGGAGCCTAGATGAATACATGACCCCAAAAACCAATCACCGCCTTCAGGATTTCTACAGCCAGGAGGGGTAGGTGATGGTCACTGATCTCTACAGCCTGAGGGGTTAGGTGATGGTCCTCGATCTCTACAGCCTGGAACTCTGCAGACTCTGATGTAAAGGGGGACTCTTGTGATTAACTTCATACGATTAGAAATGTTATTTAATAGCATCATCTATGCATAAGAAAATGAAAAATTTGTTGCGCTGAATACACAAAAACATATAAACAAAAATCAGCTATCACTAAATTGCTGGATACAATAGACGTAATATGGGGAAAAAGGTGTAGCACTCAAAAACATTAAATAAAATAAAACAATATAAAGTTCATAGTTGAAAGTTCATCTATGTGTAAGGAAAAGTAGAGCCAGTCAGAGCAATAGCCACCAAGGAGAAAACTTCTAATGAATGGAATCCACCATGGAAGGAACTTCTGAAGGGGAATAAAGCCAGTCACCTTCACCCCAAATAAATGACCCTTACCATCAGTGTATGGGCTATACACATTGTATGTAACCAGTTGATAATTAGAACGATCCTTCCAGATTAAAGAGCGATCCACTGCACATGCAATCCCAAAGGATCCCTCTCCCAATAGACCAGATGGAAAATCCTAGGAGCCCCTCCTCTCAGCAGGATAAAATGCCAGGCATATTCCAATAGGTGAGTGGTAGGTCGAGAGTCATCTATGCTGGAGAGTCTTTCAATAAGTTTGGCATTTCTGATTGCAGCTGGTCCATGCTCTACACCTCGCCATTTCTGTAACCCTGAGCAAGAAAGGGGGGCTTTATTCCCCTTCAGAAGTTCCTTCCATGGTGAATTCCATTCATTAGAAGTTTTCTCCTTGGTGGCTATTGCTCTGACTGGCTCTACTTTTCCTTACACATAGATGAACTTTCAACTATGAACTTTATATTGTTTTATTTTATTTAATGTTTTTGAGCGCTACACCTTTTTCTCCATATTATCTATGCATAGCTTGTCTATGCATACTATGAAAATAAATTGCTGTGCGACACTGAAGTGTTCGGGTTTGACTTGAAGAAAAGGTGGCAACCTTACCCACGATCCAATGGTGCTCTCACCCCAGCCACCCTCTCCCCGTGTCCCCCCCCCGCGGTGCCAGCATCTCTACTATGGGCACCTGGCGCTGCACTCTGACCTGTCATGTGTCCTAGAAGACTTCGGGGGGGAGGGGGGAACATTTCTGCTTCCGAATGCCTAAGGTGACCGGAATGGCAGTGGAAGCGTGTACTTGTCAAAATCGGGTGTCGCCCCCCCCCCCAATAGCTCCATTTTACAAACAGGAGGTGGGGAGGAGGCTTTAAAGCGGATGTTCCACTTTTGGGTGGAGCTTCACTTTAAGTTTACACTCATCCTATATTGGTCTATCACCATGATAAGTGATTATTAATACTCACTACTGCAAACTAAGATCTCCGCTCGGCCTCTGTGCATGTAAATGGCCACATGACTCCACAATCTTTGTATACTGTATATGTACAGCGCTTTCTATGTTGGCAATACATAAAAATGCTTAGTTATGTTTTCAGTTCTAATATATATAGTAAAACAAAAGACAATTTGCATAGCCATTCTTCCATAGAAAATACATGTGAATTTGTTCTGTGCAAATGGATCAAAATCAAATGTTCTCAAATGGCGCTGTATCCTCTGCGGATCAAATCTGTGAATTGGAAAAAAGTATCACATTAAGGCCACTGGGGCATTCTTCATTAAATGCCCATTAAGTCTAGGGGGGATAGAGAAAAAAAGACAGTATACTTATTACAGTATCGAACAAAAGTGAGTACACCCCTCACATTTTTGTAAATATTTTCATGTGACAACACTGAAGAAATGACACTTTGCTACAATGTAAAGTAGTGAGTGTACAGCTTGTATAACAGTGTAAATTTGCTGTCCCCTCAAAATAACTCAACACACAGCCATTAATGTCTAAACCGCTGGCAACAAAAGTGAGTACACCCCTAAGTGAAAATGTCCAAATTGGGCCCAAAGTGTCAATATTTTGTGTGGGCACCATTATTTTCCAGCACTGCCTTAACCCTCTTGGGCATGGAATTCACCAGAGCGTCACAGGTTGCCACTGAAGTCCTCTTCTACTCCACCATGATGACATCACGGAGCTGGTGGATGTTAGAAACCTTGCACTCCTCCACATTCCATTTGAGGATGCCCCACAGATGCTCAATAAAAAACAGGAAATCGCCACGGGACTTTAAATGAGGTGAATGAGTTTAACCAACAATTAAATAAGTAAATGCAGTCTCAAAATGTATTAAAATAGTCATGCAAACATAAACATCCCACTGAAATGATACATACAGTAGAAAATGTCATTACACGTATCAAGGTATAAAATGTAAATTGCAGAGTACACATGCATAAAAAGTATCCCATCGTGTTTCGCAAGACCATGCTCGCTTCATCAGGCATAGATGCGTGTGTAGTACATTTGTAGGGGGTGTAATGAACCAAATAAGTATCAAGACAGACATGGTATCATGACAATTAGTCAAGAGGGTCCAAAAACACATGGCCCTATACTCACCAGGGGCTGGATCAGACTACCAATTGCTTGATACCCAGAGGCGGCAGTAATAAGTGTCCGGCTCGGGAGCTGAGGAGGTAGCTGCCCGAGCCATTTGTGCTCTGTTGGTTTGGTTTTTCCTCTGCCTCCTCAGCTCCCAATCATCACTAAATCGGAGGTTGTGTTTCTCAAACATTAACAATATAAAATGCCATATTTTTACCACCTCCCAAAGGTGCATAAAGATCCATTAAATCTCCCGGGCAGGCCGATTGTTGCAGCAATGGAAAACGTCACTAGCTACTTCTCAATTTATCTAGACCATTTCTTGCAACCTATAGTCCGTAATCTCCCCTCATATATAAAAGACAGCATACACCTATTGGACATGTTACAGCATTACTCTTGGGAACCCACATACCGCTGGCTTTCTTTGGACGTAGTCTCTCTGTACACTTCAATTCCACACAAGGCTGGCCTACAAGCCACAAAATTTTATCTGAATGAAGACTCCTACTAAATTCACGCCAGATAGAATTCCTGTTAGAAATCCTAGAATAACATAACAACTATTTTGAGTCTAATGGCGAGTTTTACATTCAGACTCAGGGTACAGCTGTGGGGGCAAATTTTGCCCCTAGTTACGCCAACCTGACAATGGGCCAATGGGAACATCATCACATACAGTATAATAACCCTTATGCATCCCATTTAGTCTATTATGGGCGATATATTGATGGCGTGGTCATCATTTGGGATGGTCCTGAATCAGCCATTTCGGCCTTCTTACAGTACTGAAATACTAACATTATGGGACTTTCATTCACTTCCGTATCCGATAGCAACAAGCTGGCCTTTTTGGACTTGCAGCTTTTCCATCAGAACAACATCATTTGTGCACATAATTATACAAAGCCTACCTCAGGTAATTCATACCTACATTATAAGAGCTGTCATCATCCTCGTTGGATAAATAATTTCCCTAGAAGCCAGTTCTGTAGGCTCAAGCACAATTGCACTTTAATTCAAGACTAGAATTCCCATGGTAAGCTACTCAAAACAAAGTTTAAAGAAAAGGGATACCTGGATGGAATTGTAAAAGAAGCCTTCCAACATTACCTTCATAAAGGTACTAAGAGAGATAAAGAAGCCAAAACTATTGACAGTTCTCAACCTATCCGATTTGTCACACAATAAATTCAAGAAGATGGAAAAGATTTTTCAAAGACATTGGCCAATACTAAGAGAGGACCCTCATCTCAAAGCCACAGTTAGCGATTGTCCTCTAGTTTCTTATAGACGAGCCAAAAATATCCAAGCAAAAATACCTCCCAGCAAGATAAAATCATCTCATCCTACCACCAGTACATCCTTAACTTTTTTTAATATTAAAGGCATGTATAAATGCAAAAAACCTCTATGTCTCACATGTGCCCATGTGACACATAAACAAAAGGAGTTCTACTGCAAAGGTAAACAGTATATAATACCAGATTTTTTTACGTGCTCTTCTTAATATGTAATATACTGTTTGACCCGCCCATGTGGTTTGCTGTATGTAGGCCATACGATCAGAACTCTGCAGAAGCGCTTTAGGGAACATCAGAATCTGGTAGAACAGGGTAAAGATAAACATAGTGTTCCCGGATATTTCCTAGAATTTCATGAACAATCATCCTTAGGACTACGGGTCTGGATTCTGGGGGCCGTTCCCAAGACTTTGCCCACTGCCAAACCTTATAAAAGATTATGCGAAAGAGAAAACTATTGGATCTACTCTTTGGACACTTTATCACCTGGAGGCCTAAACGAAAGTATGGAAAATATTTTAATATGGCAATATATCTGTAATATGCCAATATATCTATAACTTGGCATTAAATGTAAAGTTGTACTAAAGTTACATTCCTGTTATCATAATCTCCCGCTAATAATCCTTGTAATAACCCTCATGAAACACCCCATAGGATATATGCACCCACATGCAGGCGCCAATACATGTTTTGGATGCCATATTGAGTGTATGTGGGTATACACACGTATACACCAATAGGATAATCTAATCTCTAATTTTTAATTCTTATTTTTAAAAATATTTCCTATACATGATATAAGTGTATATATGTAATTTTAATTTTGTAATTTTAATTTTTTATATATATATTTAGAATTCATTTTTACCCACACTCACCAGATTGATCCACTTATTGATTAATTACTATCAACCGAAATTGAGCTACTTACCATGCATTATTGATCACGATATATATCTTTAGCTGCCATAATTGTTCGAATTTTAGGATTCTATTAATTTTATTGATTGATTTTTAATATTGATCTACTAATATATATACATATGTGTCCTAACTTATTATTAATTCATTTTTAATTATATCTTTATTATGATCATCATCACCCATTAATTGAGACCTTTTACTGATAATTTCTACAATTTTTTTCATTTGATCTTAAAATTTGACCAGCAAAATATTTTTTGTAGATATACCTCATTATCCTGACTTTATTGGTCGTCAGGAGTGATTATAATAACATTAATATAACATAATTAAGCCGATATAGACAGTACAGACAAGCCAGGTCATATCATATTATATTATAAGGCATTAAGGCAGTTGTATTATAGCTGCAATACCGTACCACGCCTGTGTACATGTTTTTGTTTTGATGTTGCTATAGTGATCTCCCATGTGAGCACTGTGTGCGTGTGTATAAAATTCCCTAACCCAATATGGCCGCCACTGAAGCCTGAGGAAGGAGCATGCATGCTCCGAACACGAAGCACCTCCCGCTGACCTGACCCGGAAGTGACGCTCATCCATGTACGCCGCTGATCACAGTCCTCACCATCCAGAGCGGTCTGACAAAGGAGCCGCACATGCTCCGAAACGCGTTACCGCCCCCTTCTGTCCACTGACACCATCAGCCTTGTGTGTCCCACAGTGAATACAGGCTTCCCTGCTGCCTCCTGTCTGCAACACGTATGAGAACGCTTTACAGCTGCTGGACGGCTCTACACTGCTCTCTACCACCATGCTGAGGATGGACACATGCCACAGATGAGGACTCCTGATTTTATCAATGATCTTGTTAGTGTTTTTAACCCTTTGTGCACTTTATTACATTTTGCATACTGCACTTAGAGGCGCCTTTCTTTTCCTTTTTTGTATCTTCAGAGTTGCTTCTCCTCTAACCAAAGTGCTGCCAGAAGTGCCATATCATCCCTCTGACCAGCTATCCACCTCCACCAGAGCGCCCTTATCTCCTCTCTGTTCTCACCACCTGGAGGCACTGTGCACCAACAGTGTGGCCAGAGGAACGACCAGATCGCGGACACACATCCGTAACAGTGAAGCCGGACCTTCCCCTTCCGGCTTCACTGTGGATGATACCCTGTAACATGCCTGTTATCACTACACCTTTGTGAGTGTATTCTTGATTCTTTTATTTACATTAAAGATGTTTGCATACTGCACTTAGAGGGTGCTGTTCTCTTGTCCTTTCTATATTCCAGAGTTTTTTGCCTTCTAAACTTCTGAACTGGCAGCCCTCCATGGACAGTTACTTGTTTATCATGTGTCCTTACATAGACTAATTTCCTAAAGAATTTGTCTATTTCCCCATTTTCCTACCCACACCCTTTCTAATGTTATTGTCATATTCAGAGTACGCCATATTATCCAATTGTGTATACGCACTGAAATATACTGTGTTAAATGTGCAGTAACGCACTGAAGTATACTGCATTAAATGTGCAGTAACACAATGAAATATACTGCATTAAATGCGCAGTAACGCACTGAAACATACTGTGTCAAACGTGCAGTAATGCACTCAAATATACTGCGTTAATTGTGCACTAACACACTGATATATACTGTGTTAAATGTGCAGTAACGTACTGATTTATATGACGTTAAACTTGCAGAAACGCACTGAAATATACTGCGTTAAATGTGCAGTAACGCAATGATATATACTGTGTCAAACGTACAGTAACGCACTAATTTATACTGCGTTAAAAGTGCAGTAACACGCTACTCAAATGTACTGCGTTAAACGTGCAGTAACACACTGATATGTACTACATTAAACACACAGTAACACATTGATATATACTGTGTTAAACGTGCAGTAATACTGTATACTGCAATAAACGAGCAGTAACGCATGGATATACTGTATACTGCGTTAAATGTACAGTACCACACTGATATATACTAGGTTAAAAGTGCAGGAATGCACTGATATATGCTGCATCAAATGAGCATTAACGCACAGATCTATACAGTGATAAACAAGCAGTAATCTATGGATGTATAATGCGTTAAACGTGCAGTAATGCTGTGATATATACTGCATTACACAAGCAATAAGGCACGGATATATACTGCGTTAAACATGCAGTAACGCACTGATATATACTGCATTAAAGTTGCAGTAACGCACTGATATATACTGCGTTAAATGAGCAGTAACGCATGGATATACTGTATACTTTTAATAAACTTGCAGTAGCGCACTGATGCATTGCTGTAAAAGTGCAGTAATGCATTGATATATACTGCGTAAAATGTGCAGTAATGCACTTAAATATACTGCGTTAAACCTGCAGTAACGCACTGATATATACTGTGTTAAACATGCAGTAACGCACTGATATATACTGCATTAAATGTACAGTAAAGCACTGATATATACTGCGTTAAATGTACAGTAACACACAGATAAATACTTCATTAAACATACAGTAAAGCACTGATATATACTGCATTAAATGTGCAGTAATGCACCGATATATACTGCATTAAACGCACAGTAATGCACTGATATATACTGAGTTAAACGTGCAGTAACGCACTGATATATACTGCATTAAACGTACAGTAATGCACTGATATATACTGCGTTAAACACGCAGTAACACACTGATATATACTGCATTAAATGTGAAGTAACGCACTGATATATACTGCATTAAACGTGCAGTAATGCACTGATATGAACTGCATTAAACTTGCAATAACGCACTGATATATACTGCGTTAAATGAGCAGTAATATACTGTATACTTTTAATAAACTTGCAGTAACTCACTGATGTATTGCATTAAAAGTGCAGTAATGCATTGATATATACTGCGTAAAATGTGCAGTAATGCACTTAAATATACTGCGTTAAACCTACAGTAACGCACTGATATATACTGCATTAAACGTACAGTAACACACTGATATATACAGCGTTAAACGTACAGTAACGCACTGATATATACTTCATTAATAGTACAGTAACACACTGATATATACTGCGTTAAATGTGCAGTAACGCACTGATATATACTGCATTAAATGCGCAGTAACGCACTGATATATACTGCATTAAATGTACAGTAACGCACTGATATATACTGCATTAAACGTGCAGTAACGCATTGATATATACAGTACTGCGTTTAACGTGCAGTAACTCATTGATATATACTGCGTTAATCACTTCAGCCCTGGAAGGATTTGCTCTCTTAATGGCCAGAGCATTTTTTACAATTTGGCACTACACTGCTTTAACTGGTAATTGCGCGGTCATGCAATGCTGTACCCAAACAAAATTTGTGTCCTTTTTTCCCACAAATAGAGCTTTCTTTTGTTGGTATTTAATCACCTCTGCGGTTTTTATTTTTTGTGATATAAACTCAATTTTAGTTATACATTTAGGCCAAAATGCATTCAGCCACATGTCTCAGGTAAAAAAAAAAATTCAATAAGCATATATTTATTGGTTTGCGCAAAAGTTATAGTGTCTACAAACTAGGATACATTTTCTGGAATTTACGCAGCTTTTAGTTTATGACTGCCTATCTCATTTCTTGAGGTGCTAAAATGGCAGGGCATTACAACCCCCCCCCCCCAAATGACCCCATTTTGGAAAGTAGACACCCCAAATAGTTTGCTGAGAGGCATGTTGAGCACATTGATTATTTTAATTTTTTGTCACAAGTGATTGAAAAATGACAAAAAAAAAAAGAAATTACACTCCAAAATACATTCTGCTGCTTCTCCTGAGTATGGGGATACCACATGAGACTTTTTGGGAGCCTAGCTGCGTACAGGACCCCAAAAACCAATCACCGCCTTCAGGATTTCTAAGGGCGTAATTTTTTGATTTCACTCCTCACTACCTATCACAGTTTCAGAGGCCATGAAATTCCAAGATAGCACAAAACCCCCCCAAATGAACCCATTTGGAAAGTAGACACCCCAAATTATTTGCTGAGAGACATGTTGAGTCCATGAAATATTTTATATTTTGCCACAAGTTTCAGGAAAATTACAATTTTTTTTTTTTTTACAAAGTTGTCACTAAATGATATATTGCTCATACATGCCATGGGTATATGTGAAGTTACACCCCAAAATACATTCTGCTGCTTCTCCTGAGTACGGGGATACCACATGTGTGAGACTTTTTGGCAGGCTAGTCGCGTACAGGACCCTGTAATGTCTGTATACTTTTTTCAATTGGCTCTGCTGAACGCTTATGTGCTATACAAAGTGTCAGGACGAACTGGATTCTTCCTTAAATTCCAGGAAGAGATCATCACAGCCCTTCCAGACGGTGCTGTGCCCCAACTACACAATTTAAATTCAGTGAGCCGGCTGAGCACTTCCCAGAATTCCTCCCTGGTACCTCTACCCAACGATCACCCCAAAGAAGATGTCGTGTCTGTAGCAAAAGCGGATATAGGCGTGACACCCGCTTTCATTGTCCTTCCTGTCCTGGCCAACCTGGTCTTTGCATCGGTGAATGTTTCCGTCGCTACCACACACTAGTGTAGTATTAGTTTAGGGTACAGCACTGCACAGTCCTAGGGCACATATACACAGGGTCTCCAAAGATGCCATCGCATTTTTAGAGACCTGAACCTGGAACCTTTACAGTTACAAATAAAAGTGTAAAAAAAAAGCCAAAAATAATTGTTATTTTCTTGTTCTTCTCTCTCTATTGTCCTCTCTCTATTGTTCTGCTCTGTTTTACTGTATTTTATGCTTAACCGGCAATGTTTTATTGTTACCATGTTTTATCATGTTTGCTTTGCAGGTATGTAATTCTTTTATACTTTACTGTTTACTGTATTTTATTGTTAACCATTTTTTTCTTTGCGAGTACGCCATTCAGCTGCAGCACTGATTTATTTATCGTGACAGCAACAGTGTTTGCTCTCACGATAAGAACCAGCGTCTGGCTCTACAGGCAATTAAGTACGGTGCCATCAGCTAGTTGTTGAAGTTCACCCCTCCCATATTAAGGTTGTATTCCTGGGGTTTCTCAACAACACCAGTCGCCGTAGGAATTTGGACAGTCGTATCCGCATGAAGGAAGGACAGAAAGAAAACATTCTGACTATCCCTCCACTTCACTGCGAGCAAATTATTACTTCTCAAGCAGGCTCTCTCCCTCTGTCTAAGTCAGGACTCTACAAGCCGTTGGGGGAAGCCCAGGCGATTAAATTGCACAATGCCACATGTGCTAATTCCACAATCAAAAAGGTGACTAAAAAGTGGCCCGCTTGTGTAATAATTGTCCACGTACAAGTGTACCCCTTTCCGAATAAGGGTGACACCAAGTCCCAAACAATCTTACCAGCGCTTCCTATGTAGTATGGGCAGTTCTCGGGCTCTACGTGACTATCTCTTCCCTCGTAAACCATATAACTACATGTATAGCCTGTGGCCCTGTCACAGAGCTTATACAACTTGACCCCATATCTGGCACGCTTGCTGGGAAGATACTGTTTGAAAGACAAGCGGCCAGAAAATTTAATCAGGGACTCATCAATGCAGACAACTTGATCGGGCATAAACAAGGCTGCAAACTGTTGGTTGAAGTGGTTTATGAGGGGCCGAATTTTGTGGAGCCAATAAAATCCAGGGTCACCCCAAGGATGACAGAGTTCATTGTCGTTGAAGTGCATAAACCGCAAGATCTTCTCCTATCGCGTCCTGGTCATGGAAGCAGAGAACAAGGGCATATGGTGAATTGAGTCAGTGGACCAATATGACTGCAACTCACTCTTTTTAACCATGAGGAGGGATAGGCCCAGAAAGGTCTTAAATTCCGAAACCGTAATAGGTTTCCATTCTCTGGCAAGGGTCAAATTGGGATTAGCTGTGATAAACTGACCAGCATACAAATTGCTTTGGTCCACAATAGATCTATAGAGATCTTCCGTGAAAAACAGCGAATAAAAATCAAGTGACGTAAAATCAACTGTTTCCACCTGAATTCCGGGTTGGCCAGTGAATGGGGGAAGTACGGGTGCTGCAGAAGTGGTGGGCTCCCAATCAGGATTGGCATATGCAGCGGGAAGGGCACTATGGGCTCAACGGGCCTGTGTTCGAACTCTTGGTGGCTGCGGGACACTACTTGTGCTAGCCACCGCACCAGCTTGAACTGCACTTTTGGGACTCACCACATTACCACGTGTTACTGCAGTGCTGGATGTATGACTAGGGTGTACTAGGCCACTGATGCTTGCCAGTTCACCAGAAGGCTGAGCGGCACTAGTACTGGCTCTCTGCTCCATACGAGAGCCCTGCGGTTCTTGCACCTCAACAACAGAAGAACGGGGTCGGGTACGCCTGACCTTAGCAGGGACCACAACTCCATCGTCAGAGCTATCTGTCAGTGTGCCGCTGCTGTCTGCAGGACCGTATTCTGAGCCTGAATCTGACAGTGAGACGGCTTCCCCATCGCTCTCATCTGTCATGCTCAGCAATGTGTAGGCCTCTTCACTAGTGTACCTCTGTTTGTACATTTTGGCCTCTAAATGTATAGGTACAGCTAGTGCAACTCACAGGCAAAAAAGCAACTGGTTGTCAGCGACTGCTTCAATCGCTACCAAAAAAAACGTTATGCCCTGTACACACGATCGGACATTGATCGGACATTCCAACAACAAAATCCATCGGATTTTTTCTGATGGATGTTGGCTCAAACTTGTCTAGCATACACATGGTTGCACAAAGTTGTCGGAATTTCCGAACGTCAAGAACACGGTGACTTATAACACGTACGACGGGACTATAAAAGGGCAGTTCAATACCAAGTGCGGCACCCTTTGGGCTCCTTTTGCTAATCTCGTGTTAGTAAAAGTTTGGTGAAAGACGATTCGCGCTTTTCAGACTCGTGGTTTTCAGTTAGTTTTTCTCCTGTTGAGTTTGTGCTTGTGGGTTTGTATCTGGTCTTCAGTGCGTGTAGTAAGTTTGCATTGATTTATTACTGTGTTCTTGTCCGCTCGTTGCTGATTTTCAGGTCGCTCTTCACAGGCCTTGCTGTTCTTCAGTGCGTTCTGTTACTTCGTTCTGACCAGCCGACCGTTTTGAAGCCATGTTGCGTGTACGTACTCATCGTAGAGTTTGTGCTGTGCAGGGGCTTGGTGTTGGGGTTCTTACTTTGACACAAGCCCAGTCCATGAACAGGGTGGGGAGGAGTTCATGGACCAAGAATTGTCACATGCCTTTGCTCCGTGAGATCCGTGAGAATAATCCTGACGATTTCAGGAACTTTCTCCGGATGACCCCGTTTTTCACCGTTTGTTGGCTTTGCTGACCCCTTATATCAGCAGGCAGGATAAGCCATCACTCCGGAGCAGAGGCTCGTCGCCACGTTGCGGTACTTGGCGACCGGGAGAAGCCTGCAGGACCTCAAGTTCTCGACAGGCATCTTCCCCCAGGCTCTGGGGATCATTATCCCAGAGACCTGTTCTGCCATCATCCAGGTCCTGCAGAAGGACTATATTAAAGTAAGATTTATCCTTTAACATCACATTTTATTGTATTTAATGTTTGATAATATATTGTATTTCTTTCATCATTCCCTAATTGCCATGATTGTAATATTATGTGAATGTCCCCTTTGTCCTCATGCATGCTGGAATGTTTTAACGTTTTTTTTTTGTCCTTCATACATATTTGCCTTCACTTACCTCCCCAGCATGCTCTCCTGGGCCTATATCCACCTCACCTAGTCACTTAACAATGTACTTTGTCAGCTCCATAGTAGTGCTTTACACTAAACACCCCCTAAAATATGTACAAATGTTATTTGTGTCCTTAAATTCTGGCAGAGTGCCAGAGGCTTTTTTTTGGGTCCCAAACTAATTTGGAACCCTCCCTCCCCCAAACCGCTAAGTCAACCCATAACAATCCTCTATCTGCTGACTTTGCCAAACCCATACACACTATACCTACCTCTTTTGTGGTAAGATTTCTGTATGAATTCCCCAAAGCATGTAGTGCAAGGGCCTGCCTGAATACTTTCAAATGGTACTGTTTAAAGTTTTTCTATCCTATTATTATCTTGATAGGTAATTGCAGAATATTAAAATTGTGCTCCAATTTTGACAGTGTGTATTTATATTTTTGTATTATGACACTTCTTACCTGTCCAGTGGGCTGCCAATAGTGTAAGTAAGGAGGGGCTGGCCAAAGTAATACACATTATTTAGGCATTCATCTCTCAATGAAGTGGAGAGGGTTACCTGTCCAAAAATTTTAACAATGGGCCATCAGAGGGGGTGAGGAATCTGATAGGTGGACCTTATACTTTTTTCTTTAAATACTCCCTAAAATAAATGTTATACTGATATTGGCCAAGAATGTTTGTGTCTAATCTGCTTTCAATGTTTATGTGCAAAATGACAAATTTTTTTATTCTGGTTTGACTCCACAGTTTCCTTCTAACTCACAGGAATGGCAGACTGTGGCCTCCCACTTTGCCCAGCGGTGGGACTTTCCTAACTGCGGAGGGGCAGTTGATGGGAAACACGTCCACATAGTCCCACCCCACAACTCGGGGTCATCAGAGCCAGAAGAGTGGTGGAGAATACGTTTGGAATAATGGCCAGCCGGTTCCGCCTATTTTTTACAACGATATACATGGCGAAATATAAACTCAATCACATCATCCTGTGTTGCTGTGTTCTCCACAACTTTTTAAGGAGAAATTCTTTGAACTATGCTGCCTCAGTTGGGCCTGAGGCCAGAATTCATATTGATGAACCAACCCTGACGGCGCTTGAAACTGGCCGTCCTGGCTTGCCCCCTCAGAGTGCCCGCGAGGTCCGTATAAGCTACATGGAATACTTTGCGGGTAGGGGGCCATCGATATGCCAGACAATGTCTGAGACATTTTTTAAATAAAAATATATTTGAAACTGAACAAATATTTGCTTTGATTTACTGCTTGGCTTTCTTTTAGCTGTCTCCTCAGTTATGTTTTATTAATGTTCTAATTTTTTGGCCCTTTTCTTCAACAGTGCAAACGAAATTTCGTTGACACATGAGGTGACAATCTCTTCTTTGGCTAACTATTATTATTATGTTGTGGGTCTGCTACACATACACCTTGTTTTTGGTTTTTTTTGTTAATGTATGTAATGAATTACTGACAAAAAATATTAATAATTTTCAACACCGTGACCGAAATTTGGGGAGTCATGAAAATGGCGTGATTGTGTAAAATTATAAAGCACTGTTGGGTGTTATTTACTAAAGGAAAATACACTTTGCGCTACAAGTGCACTTGAGACTGCACTGAAACTGCAGTTGTAGTGCAAAGTGGATTTGCCTTTAGTAAATAACCCCCATTGTCACTGAAAACAACAACTTTACTACAAAAAATGCTTTTGAGCATTGAAATAAGAAGCCACACATTGTTGATTATCAATCTTTTTAATCAAAGCACAATCACATGTGCGTTTCTAAAAGGGTTTAGAAACGCACAAACCAACATGTTTGTTGTATAACATTTTTTAGGTCACATTAAGTAGAAATTGCCTTTTAAGGTTAAACAGGCATATTTAAAACCATAAAACATTACACAACTCTGGAACTTACAAAGTTCAACTTTTATAAAGTGAAGGCAATATCAGACATGAGTATGTACAAACTGTGTTTGATATTGTGTTCAGCAGATGGGGTGATGTCACCCCTGTAAAAGCCAAATTTAGAAGATGCACACAAATTGACTAATGTCAACATGTGCTAGCTGCCATCATGGGGGATTAATGGACGTGTTTTGTAGGTGCAACCCCTTCCTCACAGCTACTTTATTATTGAGGAAGGGGTTGCACCCACAAAACGCGTACATTGATCTCCCGTGATGGCAGATAGCACATGTTGACACACTGTGTGCATCTTCTAAATTTGGCTTTTAACATACGTAAAAAGTTTTTGTCACAAAAAACAGAAGAAATTTAGGGATTTCTGGGTGTTTTAGATTCTCCCTAAAACATCAATGATGTTCTTCATTTTGTTTTGAACATCATTGATGTTTTGCTTTATGTTTTCTAAATCTTGATTACACCCCATTATCTCCCCGATGAGGATCTGGGCACTTTCACTGGTGAAATGACATTCCTCTTCCACAACATTATGATCACCTACAAAAAAAAACAAAAAAAACACACCATGTATTATAAATATGCAGGCATCCATCTCTTACCTGAGGCTGTGGTCGCTGGCACTCACCTGTTGTGGTGACAATTTCTACAACGTCTCCCTCCTCCTCCTCTGGTTGGGTTTGGGGGGATTTCCCCTTCTTCCTGAGGTGAGGGTTCCCTGGTATCTTCTGATGAGTGGTTTCCTCCGAGTCTTTTCTCCCCTATGTGAACAAAAATAGGTATACTTAGCACACAGATATTTGATGGCAGAAATAGGAATATGAAACATTGCTTGGAAGTGGGGTACAATTGTCTGTTTTGGCAGAGTTCCAAGCTGAAGAATTTTTTTTGTCCTTTGTAAAGCTTGAATACTTAACCTGTTTTGTGCAAGCTTCACAGATGGAGACACCCCTATGTTGTTCACTGAAGCACCTGTATGGCCCCCTAATAAACAGGGTGTTCTTGTGTCCCACACTAGTGCTCCAGCGTCCAGATGTGTCAACAGCTGCTGAGTGTCCTCTACTTACACTGAATCTACCCTGTTTCCCCGAAAATAAGACCTAGCGTGATTGTCGGTGATGGCCTACTTCTATTAATAAAAGTTTGTTGTCTACATGGGTTTGTAACTAGAATGAAATGCTCACTACCCTGTTTCCCTGAAAATAAAACCTAGCGTGATTGCCGGTGATGGCTACAATATAAGCCCTACCCCCCAAATAAGCCCTAGTTAAAGTCCTTGTAGGTCTTATTTTCAGGGTAGGGCTTATTTTCGGGGAAACAGGGTAGGGCTTATTTGGGGGGTAGGGCTTATATTGTAGCCATCACCGGCAATCACGCTAGGTTTTATTTTCGGGGAAACAGGGTAGTGAGCATTTCATTCTAGTTACAAACCCATGTAGACAACAAACTTTTATTAATAGAAGTAGGCCAGAAAAAACGTATAGAACTGCATCTGCCTAAAAAAAAAAATTGTATTTTAGTGGCCGAACGAACAATGTTTCCTACGAACGAATAAAGTGTCCATGAACATGAAAGTTGCCATTTTAAAATGTACAACAGTAAAGAAAAGCACATGGAGCAGCACGAACGTCATAAAAAGAAAAAATAGGAACACAGGACAACTGCTTACTTTTTTGCAGCACTCTCCTGATCCTTCTATACTGATCGTGCTCCCTTAATTTGGAGGTCCGACCACCCTTTCCTCAGTTGATCCTTGGATCGTCGTACCCCAAAATTCCTGTGCAGACTCTTCACAACTTTAGCCATGATCTTGGCCTTTCTCACATATGGGTTGGGGTAAGGTCCATACTTCCCATCATAGTTGGCCCTCTTCAATATGTCCACCATCTCCACCATCTCAACAAGGGCCATATTTGAGGCCTTAAATCTTCTCCTCCGGGATCCAGACATTTCTGGCTCTGGGCTTTCCTCCTCCTCCTTACGATCGTGATAACGAAGGTACAAGTTTGACTTGGGCCTATACTGATTATAGATTGAGGCCTATATTGGGACAAGATTAGGAGAGTTTAGCCTGATATTAGGGTTTGCCTTGTGTTGTGTCTTGCAGAGAAAATGGATCTATTCAATGACGAGGACTTTATGGTAATCTTCATTGATATGTTCAGGGAGCTGCCCTGTCTGTGGCAGGTAAACCACCCACATTATAACAATAAAACAAAGAGGAAAGCAGCACTGGATCAATTGGTGGAATTTGTGAAGCCGGTGATCCCCATGGCTTACATCCCCTATTTGAAGGCCCTAATTGGTGGCCTGAGGAGCACTTATCTAAGGGAGCACAAGAAGGTCCAGGATTTCCAGAGATCAGCAGCTGCAGCAGATAACATTTATGTACCCAGGCTGTGGGACTATGACAGACTGCATGTTCTGGCAGATCAGAGAGAACCCAGGCCAGCACTCTCCAGTCTTCCTTCAAGGCTTCCTTCCCCACCCAGCTGAGGCTTCTGACGCCCAACCGGGGCCTTCCAGGCAGCAACATGTGGAGGAGCCCAGCTTGAGCCAGGTATAGCATTATTCTAAATATTTCTGGTTGTCAAATTATTGATGTTAAATATATGTTACTTTTGATAACTAATTTCTGATTTCAAAAAGTGTTTTACATATCAATATACAGTAGAGGCCACAAATGATTGTGATAAGAATGAAAAATGCTGGGGTCAGTATGATAGTCTTTTTTTTTATTTAATAACATTCAATTTGCAACAGTCATGAGATGAAAATTGTGTGTGATTGATGAACCAAAAACTAAAACGATGTCCCTTTTTCATACACAGTAAAGAAAGTCTCAGCTAGGAGGTGGCGGGGGTAAGTGGCAGCCAGGAGGTGGCTGGGCCCAGTAGCCTGCCCTATACCCAGGTCCCTACCCTCCGCCTTCCACAAAAAAGTGACAGGAAGAGGAGTAACGTGAAGGAGGCAACAATTGGCCTATTTATGAAGGCTACTGCGGCCCTCAGAACCCCCCACAGTGTTCAAGAGGACTTTGCCTATATTACAGCCTGCAAAATGCTGCAAATGGAGGAGAGCCAATGCCTAATATGTGAGTATCTCATCTTCCAAGCCCTAAATAAGGGGTTGAGGGGCCAACTCACAAGCCAAAGCCACGTTTGTGAGTTGAACCATGGTCCTCCTCCTCCAGGTCCTCCTCTTCCTCCACTTCCTGCCACCCCTCCAACACAATCTCTTCTTTGGCTAACTATTATTATTATGTTGTGGGTCTGCTACACATACACCTTGTTTTTGTTTTTTTTTGTTAATGTATGTAATGAATTACTGACAAAAAATATTAATAATTTTCAACACCGTGACCGAAATTTGGGGAGTCATGAAAATGGCGTGATTGTGTAAAATTATAAAGCACTGTTGGGTGTTATTTACTAAAGGAAAATACACTTTGCGCTACAAGTGCACTTGAGACTGCACTGAAACTGCAGTTGTAGTGCAAAGTGGATTTGCCTTTAGTAAATAACCCCCATTGTCACTGAAAACAACAACTATAAAAAATGCTTTTGAGCATTGAAATAAGAAGCCACACATTGTTGATTATCAATCTTTTTAATCAAAGCACAATCACATGTGCGTTTCTAAAAGGGTTTAGAAACGCACAAACCAACATGTTTGTTGTATAACATTTTTTAGGTCACATTAAGTAGAAATTGCCTTTTAAGGTTAAACAGGCATATTTAAAACCATAAAACATTACACAACTCTGGAACTTACAAAGTTCAACTTTTATAAAGTGAAGGCAATATCAGACATGAGTATGTACAAACTGTGTTTGATATTGCGTTCAGCAGATGGGGTGATGTCACCCCTGTAAAAGCCAAATTTAGAAGATGCACACAAATTGACTAATGTCAACATGTGCTAGCTGCCATCATGGGGGATTAATGGACGTGTTTTGTAGGTGCAACCCCTTCCTCACAGCTACTTTATTATTGAGGAAGGGGTTGCACCCACAAAACGCGTACATTGATCTCCCGTGATGGCAGATAGCACATGTTGACACACTGTGTGCATCTTCTAAATTTGGCTTTTAACATACGTAAAAAGTTTTTGTCACAAAAAACAGAAGAAATTTAGGAATTTCTGGGTGTTTTAGATTCTCCCTAAAACATCAATGATGTTCTTCATTTTGTTTTGAACATCATTGATGTTTTGCTTTATGTTTTCTAAATCTTGATTACACCCCATTATCTCCCCGATGAGGATCTGGGCACTTTCACTGGTGAAATGACATTCCTCTTCCACAACATTATGATCACCTACAAAAAAAAACAAAAAAAACACACCATATATTATAAATATGCAGGCATCCATCTCTTACCTGAGGCTGTGGTCGCTGGCACTCACCTGTTGTGGTGACAATTTCTACAACGTCTCCCTCCTCCTCCTCTGGTTGGGTTTGGGGGATTTCCCCTTCTTCCTGAGGTGAGGGTTCCCTGGTATCTTCTGATGAGTGGTTTCCTCCGAGTCTTTTCTCCCCTATGTGAACAAAATTAGGTATACTTAGCACACAGATATTTGATGGCAGAAATAGGAATATGAAACATTGCTTGGAAGTGGAGTACAATTGTCTGTTTTGGCAGAGTTCCAAGCTGAAGAATTTTTTTTGTCCTTTGTAAAGCTTGAATACTTAACCTGTTTTGTGCAAGCTTCACAGATGGAGACACCCCTATGTTGTTCACTGAAGCACCTGTATGGCCCCCTAATAAAAAGGGTGTTCTTGTGTCCCACACTAGTGCTCCAGCATCCAGATGTGTCAACAGCTGCTGAGTGTCCTCTACTTACACTGAATCTACCCTGTTTCCCCGAAAATAAGACCTAGCGTGATTGTCGGTGATGGATGCAATATAAGCCCTACCCCCCAAATAAGCCCTAGTTAAAGTCCTTGTAGGTCTTATTTTCAGGGTAGGGCTTATTTTCGGGGAAACAGGGTAGGGCTTATTTGGGGGGTAGGGCTTATATTGTAGCCATCACCGGCAATCACGCTAGGTTTTATTTTCGGGGAAACAGGGTAGTGAGCATTTCATTCTAGTTACAAACCCATGTAGAAAACAAACTTTTATTAATAGAAGTAGGCCAGAAAAAACGTATAGAACTGCATCTGCCTAAAAAAAAAAATTGTATTTTAGTGGCCGAACGAACAAAGTTTCCTACGAACGAATAAAGTGTCCATGAACATGAAAGTTGCCATTTTAAAATGTACAACAGTAAAGAAAAGCACATGGAGCAGCACGAACGTCATAAAAAGAAAAAATAGGAACACAGGACAACTACTTACTTTTTTGCAGCACTCTCCTGATCCTTCTATACTGATCGTGCTCCCTTAATTTGGAGGTCCGACCACCCTTTCCTCAGTTGATCCTTGGATCGTCGTACCCCAAAATTCCTGTGCAGACTCTTCACAACTTTAGCCATGATCTTGGCCTTTCTCACATATGGGTTGGGGTAAGGTCCATACTTCCCGTCATAGTCGGCCCTCTTCAATATGTCCACCATCTCCACCATCTCAACAAGGGCCATATTTGAGGCCTTAAATCTTCTCCTCCGGGATCCAGACATTTCTGGCTCTGGGCTTTCCTCCTCCTCCTTACGATCGTGATAACGAAGGTACAAGTTTGACTTGGGCCTATACTGATTATAGATTGAGGCCTATATTGGGACAAGATTAGGAGAGTTTAGCCTGATATTAGGGTTTGTCTTGTGTTGTGTCTTGCAGAGAAAATGGATCTATTCAATGACGAGGACTTTATGGTAATCTTCATTGATATGTTCAGGGAGCTGCCCTGTCTGTGGCAGGTAAACCACCCACATTATAACAATAAAACAAAGAGGAAGGCAGCACTGGATCAATTGGTGGAATTTGTGAAGCCGGTGATCCCCATGGCTTACATCCCCTATTTGAAGGCCCTAATTGGTGGCCTGAGGAGCACTTATCTAAGGGAGCACAAGAAGGTCCAGGATTTCCAGAGATCAGCAGCTGCAGCAGATGACATTTATGTACCCAGGCTGTGGTACTATGACAGACTGCATGTTCTGGCAGATCAGAGAGAACCCAGGCCAGCACTCTCCAGTCTTCCTTCAAGGCTTCCTTCCCCACCCAGCTGAGGCTTCTGACGCCCAACCGGGGCCTTCCAGGCAGCAACATGTGGAGGAGCCCAGCTTGAGCCAGGTATAGCATTATTCTAAATATTTCTGGTTGTCAAATTATTGATGTTAAATATATGTTACTTTTGATAACTAATTTCTGATTTCAAAAAGTGTTTTACATATCAATATACAGTAGAGGCCACAAATGATTGTGATAAGAATGAAAAATGCTGGGGTCAGTATGATAGTCTTTTTTTTTATTTAATAACATTCAATTTGCAACAGTCATGAGATGAAAATTGTGTGTGATTGATGAACCAAAAACTAAAACGATGTCCCTTTTTCATACACAGTAAAGAAAGTCTCAGCTAGGAGGTGGCGGGGGTAAGTGGCAGCCAGGAGGTGGCTGGGCCCAGTAGCCTGCCCGATACCCAGGTCCCTACCCTCCGCCTTCCACAAAAAAGTGACAGGAAGAGGAGTAACGTGAAGGAGGCAACAATTGGCCTATTTATGAAGGCTACTGCGGCCCTCAGAACCCCCCACAGTGTTCAAGAGGACTTTGCCTATATTACAGCCTGCAAAATGCTGCAAATGGTGGAGAGCCAATGCCTAATATGTGAGTATCTCATCTTCCAAGCCCTAAATAAGGGGTTGAGGGGCCAACTCACAAGCCAAAGCCACGTTTGTGAGTTGAACCATGGTCCTCCTCCTCCAGGTCCTCCTCCTCCTCCACTTCCTGCCACCCCTCCAACACCAGAGCCACAGCCTGGAAGGAAGCGTCTAAGGAAGACCAAAGAGTGATGGCCTGGGTTCAGTCTGGTCTGGCAAAAGACGTAGGCTCTTGTATGACCACAGCCTGGGGACAGATATGTCATCTGCTGCTGTTCCTGATCTATTGTAATCCTGGACCGGATTGTGCTCACTATTATAAGAACTCCTCAGGCCACCAATTTTGACTGTAAAATTATTGATAAGTGCCCTGGGGTACAAAGGCTTCGCTAAGTTCACCAGTTTATCCAGTGTTGCCTTCCTCCATATTTTGTTATGACCCAGAATAAATGGATATTTATTTTTCAAAAATACTTGCCTATGTGTTTTACTTCAAAAAGGACAGTTTGTTTGTGAGTAGGCAGGTACATTTCCAAAATACAATGTGAAATTAACAAGGGACACCAACACCAATCAATCTCATTGAGATTCTAATATACAAAATAATAATGGTGTTGTGGTAACTTGACACACAAAACCCACAAAAATAATTATGGAGATCACCAAAAAAAAAAAAAAAATCACAAAAACAGGAGGAGATCTTGATTAAAAAAACAAACATATTATCAAAAATATAAAAACATAAAACCCAAAAAAATTTTGGTAGATCTGACAAATACAAATATTATATTCATTAAATCACGATAAATAATAAAGAAAGAAGTTTGTGAGAACTCTGTGTGACTATGAGCAGCAAAACAACTTCATTCTTCTAGCATTATAAAGAAGAAGAGAGTGTGCTGCATTAAACAATTTAAAACATTGCAGCGTGACGAAAGTGCTATATCCATTACGAACGCTAATTTTACCAGACTGAGCTGTTCCGTCTCGGAATTTATTCTGAGCATGCGTGGCACTTTGTGCTTCGGAATTGGCCACACACGGTCGGAATTTACGTGAACGGATTTTGTTGTCGGAAAATTTTATAGCAAGCTCTGAAACTTTATGTGTTGGAAATTCCGATGGAAAAAGTCCGATGGAGCCCACACACAGTCGGAATTTCCGACAACAAGCTCCGATCGCACATATTCCGTCGGAAAGTCCGACCGTGTGTACAGGGCATTAGCGTTCGCAGGGATCAGGCCTGACTCTGCGAACGCTGCAGTTATGTGTTTAGTGTTTTGTAAGTGACAGTGATCGATTGATGCTGCACTTGGGTGGGCTGGGCGGGGGGGCTAAACGCAGGTGCTAGCAGGTATCTGGGCTGATCCCGCTAATGATGTGTTTTTGGGAACATTAAACTGCTGGGGATGCTAGTATAGATCTGATCAGATCAAATAAATTGATCCAGTCAGACACTATACTAGTAAGGGAGGTGTATGGTGTGGATGTTATCACTACTGGCTCTAATCTGACTCTGCCTGGGATTGACGCTGACCCTAACTGACGCTTAAACCTGTACTGGGGGGCGTTCAGGGGGTTAAATCTTTATTCAGTAATATATGGCGGGTACCCTGACGCTAAAGAAAAAAAACTTATTGGCGTCACCCGTGACACTAATACAGTGATCAGAAAAAAATATCTACACTATACTAGTGACACTGGTGACAGGGGGTGAAAGGGTTAACTGGGGGCAATCAAGGGGTTAATACCTTTACTATGTAATCTATGGGAGTACCCTGACACTATAAAAGACTGACGGTGAAACTAACCAACTAACTAGCGTCACTCGTGACACTAATATGGAGATCAGAATGTAGATCTGTACACTATACTAGTGACACTGGTGACAGGGGGTGAAACAGCCAATGGTCGGCCCAAACTCATGCTGGGGCCAAACTTTTCACCAAAATCTAGCCATATATAGTGTATCATCTAGAGTGCAGTGGTCAGGAGTATGCCATACATAGACGTGCACACATGGTGTGCAAAATGTGCCTGGACACACCCTTATGTATGCTGGGGCTGTGTATGACATACCGCTGATCACTGCACTCTGCATGCTGGGCTGTATATTATATACTCCTGACCACTGAACTCTGTATGGTGGGCTGTATATTACATGCTTCTAACCACTGCACTCTTCATGCTGGGCCGTATATGATAAACTCCTGACCACTGCACTCTATACATGGGCTGTATATGACATACTCCTGACCACTGCACTCTATACATGGGCTGTATATGATATACTCCTGACCACTGCACTCTATACATGGACTGTATATGACATACTCCTGACCACTGCACTCTATACATGGGCTGTATATGACATACTCCTGACCACTACACTATACATGGGCTGTATATGACATACTCCTGACCACTGCACTCTATACATGGGCTGTATATGATATACTCCTGACCACTGCACTCTATACATGGACTGTATATGACATACTCCTGAC
The DNA here is from genome assembly GCF_042186555.1 of Aquarana catesbeiana. Taxonomy (NCBI): domain Eukaryota; kingdom Metazoa; phylum Chordata; class Amphibia; order Anura; family Ranidae; genus Aquarana; species Aquarana catesbeiana. The sequence continues at coordinate 968,720,042 of NC_133324.1, forward strand.
CACTGCACTCTATACATGGGCTGTATATGATAAACTCCTGACCACTACACTATACATGGGCTGTATATGATATACTCCTGACCACTGCACTCTATACATGGGCTGTATATGATAAACTCCTGACCACTACACTATACATGGGCTGTATATGACATACTCCTGACCACTGCACTCTGTACATGGGCTGTATATGATATACTCCTGACAACTGCACTCTATACATGGGCTGTATATGATAAACTCCTGACCACTGCACTCTATACATGGGCTGTATATGATAAACTCCTGACCACTGCACTCTATACATGGGCTGTATATGATAAACTCCTGACCACTGCATTCTATACATGGGCTGTATATGACATAATCCTGACCACTGCACTCTATACATGGGCTGTATATGATATACTCCTGACCACTGCACTCTGTACATGGGCTGTATATGATATACTCCTGACAACTGCATTCTATACATGGGCTGTATATGACATAATCCTGACCACTGCACTCTATACATGGGCTGTATATGATATACTCCTGACCACTGCACTCTGTACATGGGCTGTATATGATATACTCCTGACCACTGCACTCTGTACATGGGCTGTATATGATAAACTCCTGACCACTGCACTCTATACATGGGCTGTATATGATAAACTCCTGACCACTGCACTCTATACATGGACTGTATATGATAAACTCCTGACCACTGCACTCTATACATGGGCTGTATATGACATACCCCTGAACACTGCACTCTATACATGGGCTGTATATGACATAATCCTGACCACTGCACTCTATACATGGACTGTATATGATAAACTCCTGACCACTGCACTCTATACATGGGCTGTATATGATAAACTCCTGACCACTGCACTCTATACATGGGCTGTATATGACATACCCCTGAACACTGCACTCTATACATGGGCTGTATATGATAAACTCCTGACCACTGCACTCTATACATAGGCTGTATATTAGGGTGACCACCTAATGTAATTACAAGGACTGTTCCCTATAGTACTGAGTACACAGTGAGTATGCTCAAGCTTTAGCCCCTCCCACTCTTAGCACAATTTTGCCACACCCATAATCTCTCACTGCGCACCCCATCTAACTATTTTTCGGGTGCCCCAGGCTGAACCCCCCAGGAGAAGATAATGATATGAGGTCCTGTGTATTGACCCACCTCCTCCATCCCCCACCCCCCACCTCCTCCATCCCCCACCCCCCACCTCCTCCATCCCCCACCCACCTACATAACCTTTTATGAAGCATCGGAGAGAACAAAGGGGAATACTATAGATTGGTTTTGGTAGAAGAACATGTCCAGGATAGATGAAAGGATCAACAGGAAATTGTCTTTTTTCACATTGTTCCCCAAATCTCTCCGATGTAATTCATTCTTCTAATCACTTTACAGATCGGTGTAAGAATCCGGAGGAGACAATACTGACAATGTATCCAAAGAAGATATTTTATAATATTGATGAAACAGTGACAGTAAAATGTCCAACTGGATATCAGCCAAATCCATCCTCTGTACGATGTGTGAAGAGCGGATCCTCCATTGGGTGGAATAATCCTCCACAATGTATCGGTGAGTAGTAAACTTCAATATACAAACCGCAGGAACCCAGAGCAACCAATCAGCAGTCACCTCTCTTTATTTATTGGTCCGACCATTCTAAATTGATGTAAAATAAAACCTGATTGGTGCATTGCTCTACACACATTACTGATGAGCCAAACTGCCCTGGATTTGGTTCAAGAAGAGTTCTAAATAGTTCAGATGCCGAATCCCATTGTGATCAATGGAAGTCTAATCTGTAAAATGAAAAATACTAGTTTTCTGAGCTAATAGGAAAGGGGATGTCAAAAAATAGCCTGGGGGGTGGGGGGGGGGGCACTGCCCTGGGGAACATGGGGAGATCAGGTTTTTATTCTCAGATATTGCATTATGTTTCTTTACCGATATTATATAAGATATTAATTTATGAACTTTTGAATTTTTCATTTTTTTCTTTTGATGTATAATTGGGGGCAGTATGTTAAATGTGTTTTTTAACACCTGGGGAACTTGTACCAATGCAAAAAAAATGTAAAAAAATTCCATTCAGCCCGGAGCAGTGATTTTGAAGTGCTTAGAGTGAAACATTATAAATATCCAATTACTTTAAATAACATGGGGGGGATGGGGGGTCCTATGAAGGGACATCTCTGTGATGTACAGAAAGTGCAGCAGAACTGACATTTACAAAGGGAAAGGAATTTAAAATTGGCGGCAAATGACATTTCATTGGCAGATTATTTGTTGACATCTTTCTGTCCTCCTTCAGTCCTTATTATCACAGGAAATAATGTTACATTTTTATATCACTGACTCTGATGGAGGTTCCTCTGTGTTGGTTTTATTGATCAGACCAATTCTATATATATCACATGTACACATTTATTATATACATATAAAGGTTTCATTTCTTCCACAGCACTATGTTCTCCTCCAACAATACTAAACATGGAGTATATCTCTGTATACAAGGAGTATTATAATAAAAATGAAGTGATAACAGTACAGTGTCAGTCTGGATATTATCCATCATCATCCACAATGAGATGTGAGAACCCCCGCTCCTCCCCGGAGTGGACTCCTCCCACTGTTACCTGTATAGGTGAGTACTATTTATCACTTTAATGTTAATTCAAGTCATTTTTAATTGATTTACCAAAGACAAAGAGGTTGTGCACTTTGCTAGGGAATTTTCACTTTGCCTAATGCCGCGTACACACGGTCGGACTTTTCGTCTACAAAAGGCTGACGGACGCCGACGGACTAAAGCTGGCTGACAATCCGATCGTGTGTGGGCTTCCCCGGACTTTCAGCGGACTTTTGCAGCCTCAAATCTGAGGGACTTTAGATTTGAAACATGCTTCAAATCTTTACGTCGTAACTACGCCGGACCCAGAAATCCGCTTGTCTGTGTGCTAGTCCGACGGACAAAAACCCACGCTAGGGCAGCTATTGGCTACTGGCTATCAACTTCCTTACTTTAGTCTGGTGTACGTCATCACGTACAAATCCGTCGGACTTTTGTGTGATTGTATGTAGGCAAGTCCGTTCGTAAGAAAGTCTGCCGCAAGTCCGCCGCAAGTCTGTCGGACAGGCTGTCGGACTTTTGTAGCCGAAAAGTCCGACCGTGTGTACGCGGCATAATGAATCGCTGGCTGCTATTATCCAATCAAGCAAAAATACTGCATTTTTCTTGCACGTGATTGGTTAGTCTTTGTAAACTGAATTTTCAACACATTCTCCAATCTAAGAGAAAATTCTCCTGCAAAGTGAACAACCCAATTTTCATTTAGTAAATCAACCCCACATTGTTTTGCATGGAAATTTGGCGTTTTATATTGTAGGCCTGTAATTTTTAGGAAAAACTCACTTGAACCTGAAAATACAGAGAGCTTGTAACAAAGAAAACTGAGAAAATAAGAAGAATTGCTCAGTCTATATCATCTTCAATGTGTTCACCCTTTCTCCTTGAAATAGCAGACCACATTCCCTCATCACTGTCTGGCAAAGCACATTGTCTCCTTATTGATGAGGATAAGGGCCTCTTCCCTACAACCCTGACTGGTGGTTGGGGGGGTCTGCAGATTTCCCCTCATCCCATGTACACACCTCTTCCTTCACACAGTACAGACCTCTCCCCCCATCAGTAGGAGGACAAAAGCAGTGAGGGGGGGGGGGGTCAATGGGAGTGTCATATGACATCAGAACCAAAGAGATGCTTAGGGTGGCTTCCTCTACCCTGTACAGCTGCTGTGCCTGAGATCTGAACCAGCCGGCAGCTTCAGTGCAGATGACAAATCCCTGAACTGCACTGCTGGGTGGCCGAGGACAACTTTTTTCCCAGGAACAGATCCTTCAAAACAGGAAATGGAGATGAATGGTAACCAAATACTTGGAGATTTAGGAAATATGAGTAAATCCAAAATCACATCAGTTACACCATGTTACTAGTGAAAACCTGAAATCTAAATCCAAGAGGAGAAAATTAATATATTGCAGCTTACCAGTCATTAGATGTGGTGGCTGCATTTGTTTTCTTTTTTCTGTGGATGCAGGACAGCGGATGCAGGTATGCTGTGGATGCAGGACAGCGGTACTGGAGCTACACAGGCTGGAAGCAGAAGACTGGAGCCGAGTCAGACAAGCCAGGTCATACACGGAGGATCAGTCTATCATAAACAGCAGGCAAAGAATGGACAGAGTTCAGGCCGGGTTTGGCAACAGGAAATCAGATAGACAGGCAGGAATTATCAGGGTCAAGGCAAGACAAAGGTCAGAACTGGAGATAGCAGCGTGGTCAGAAAGCCGAGTCAAATACTGGATCAGATACAGGCACAGGATTAGAGCACAGGGTAAAGCTGCAGATCAGACAGCAGCTGCACTAGTGCGGCTGCTGTCTTTAAATTGGCCATTTGGCGCCAGCATTAATGGCTAATGTACGCGTGTGCGCCTGTTAGCGCTAATGTTCCAGCGCATGCGCATATGCCTATGCCTGGTAAGACCGGCATCTGCAAATGCACATCTGCACATGCCATGTCCCTGACATGGCCGTTATAGTCTGCCTTTGTAGGGTTCATGGGGTTTTTACCCCTGTATTTACCTAATTTTTGTTTAGAATTTTTGCACAAGGAGTGCGCACATGTGGACCTCTAAACCAGGAAGTACACGGTGACGTACTGGTGCACCGCGGTACCCGGGACTGCTGTCCATCAGCAATAAATGTACTGCTGGCAGTCAGAAAGAGATTAATTTTAGTTGAACAGAGCATGGTATAGCAGTGAAATCACACCTCCAGCTCACACATTGGTCTTCCTAGTTACTTTCCACCTCCAGGACACACGAAACAGTATTTTCCCAGTAAGATCCTACACCCAGCACACATTGGTCTTTTCTCCTACTGTATGAGATCTTACCTCCAGTACACACAGATAGATCTTTCCTCAGTGACTGCTCACTGTGTACTGCAATTCACCGTAGAATAGTCCATGTGTTCCCAGTAGACATTTCTCATACAAAGCCTGGAGGTTCACCAGCACCCCCCTTCTCTACAGGAATGGTTCTCATGTCTTTCCAGTGGAGGGTTTTTTGGTTCCATTTTGCCCACCTCACCATAACCCATCAACTTGTACTATCTCATTTGTGTTCTAACCTTCCCCTGTAGAAGCCATTGTTTCTACACACAGCACAGGTGAGGACCAACAAGACTGTAACAGGTGTATTTAGTGTAGAATAAATGAGTCTATAATAGGCTGTATCTGTGTTATAGACTGATAGCTCTAGATGTACAAATGGGTAAAGGTGTGTAAATTAGCATGTCCCAGGTTGCCCAGTAAGGATCTCCAGTGTGTTTGTGGATCTGGGAGACAAATCCTGGCACAGAGAACCCTGAAAACAAATAACAAAGTCCAATAGAATAGATCAGTAGTGCTGAGACTGAAGACAACCCAATCCATGATCCTACACAGGGACCGGCTTACCTCTATGTCTGGTAATAATACATGTGGTCAGGACGGAGTCCTGGTACAAGAACATAAGAGTTACAGAGATGACATCAGTCTTGGAATAGTGTGAATGGTGACAATGATGAAACCTCATACAGCACCGACCAAATTGAAGTCTGTACACAGCTCAGTAAATACACAATTATCCAGCATGATGGTCCTCCCACCCGATCCGAATGTGCTCCTCACTTGCTGTTAGGCCGGCCAGCGGCCATCATTATAAGACGTGATCACCAGATTTATGTAAGATTTTTCCGTAAAATTATTTTCATATGAATCATCCCACCATCAACAGTATCAATATTGTATGATTGAAATATTGTTTGTTCACAAAATACGACAGTGAAAGGTGCCTTACTGCAATATAAAGGTGTGATAATAGACTTGAGGTCAGTGTGGATGGGCTTTTGTTTGTGTGAGAACCTGATCTTCTCCCCATACATGTCTATAGGAATGCACAAGCAGCTTGAAGAAGGTCAATTTCAGGTCAAAAGAAAGCATGCTGTGTATGGTCATCTACACAAAGCCTTGGGAAGCGCTCCATTGGATGAGGAGAGCGGGTGATCTCCCTGTGTGTCCTCACACTTCCCAACACTGACTGCACATTGTCCATACACAGATCTTCCTATCACACTGACACTTAGGCTCGGTTCACACTGTAGTGATGTCAGACATTGCATGTGATTCACACCGCACTGCTGTGCAGATCAATTGCGATGTCTGTGCGATCCAAATTCAGCCATACAGATTGAATGGCTGAATTTGCATTGCGTTTGGACCAAAATAGTACAGGACCCTTTACTTTGGTCCGCATTGGATTAGGATTGCATTGGGTGCTCACACCCATACGATCCGATTCCTGTCCGAATTCACAGTTCGCAGTGCAATCTGTGAACCGATCTGGGGGTGTCACTAACTTTGTGTTGACACCTTCAGCGGTTCACAGAGGGCAGTTTGATCCGCTGGAGATTCAGGTGAAATGTGGGAACCCGCACTGGATTCACAGGGTTTCCCGCATCCCACCAGTGTGAACCAAGCTGAATGTCCACTTAAAAAAGCAGAGGAATTATATGTTACCACTGTACTGCTCTTTGTTAAAAAAATAAATGCTCTGTACATATATGAAGTAGAGAGATGTGCTTTACAGATGTGCATTGCGCTCCGCTGGCTTCAGTAGCTCTTAAAATAAAGAGGATTGTAAAATGAAGCCGGGAGGAGAGTCCAGTCATGTGACTTTGGTAGGCTCTCCTCCAATCACAATTTTTTTTTTTTTTTTTTTGGGGTAAGTTTTATGAATGGGCTGCAAAATACAGACTGAGAAATATTGCTGAATATAATGGAGAGCGGAGATCTTCTCTTGATTATAAATCATCTCTGAGAGTTTCATGTCTCCATCTTGTCTTTGTCAGGAGTCACAATAAAGGATTGGAGAGTCACCTCATCCAGTATCAGCGGCCGGATCTCCTGTACTCCTCAATGTCCCCATACCTGGGAGTTTATTGTGCAATGCTGTATTGACACAGATAATCCTAGATCATGTAAAACTTCATCTGGTAAAAGTGTGACATTCACCGATCTCGAGCCGTCCACTGAGTATAAAATAGACACCACACTGTCTACATATTGGGGACAATACCTGGGAATTGTTGAGCGCATATATATCAGGACAAAGGACTTAGGTGAGAGAATGTTCTGTTCTTATACAAGTATTGTCTGTTCTGATATCAGTAAACACCGCACAGAATCCTCAGCCCGTCATTTATTATTTGTATTACAGGAAACTTGTACTGAGGGGAATACAGAGGCTGTCATTTCCTTCTAAAAATACTCATTTCCTGTCTGTCTCTGGAATTATTTTCTGAAATGACTGACCACCAGGAATAAGCATGCAGATAGGGTGTTCTGATCCGGGTTACATGCTCAGTCTGGGTCCACAGAAGCCAACCTGACAGCCAGGTGATGGGTATTTCATAGGGAGAGGTCAGGAATGGCAGCCTCCACATTTATCTAATGACAAGTTCCCTTTATCAATTAATCTGTGCTTCCCATCAACCAACAATCCCATTCACACCCTACATTATGCTGTATATTCAAACTATACAAAATTGGTATAAGAAATGTTGTCATGTCCTCCCATCCACCAATCAGAGCCAGCTGAAAATGACAGCCTGAGTCTGATTGGTGGCTGTGAGAAAATAAAGACTCTTCATAACAAAAGCAATAGGGAAAGATTACAGAAGGGAATACAACACATGGGAGATTGTATAATTAGAATATGATGGAGGTGTACTGGATAAAGCCACAGACACCAATTTCTCAGCAGCATGTGCAAAGTGATTGTCATCCCACCCATGTTCTTCACTAAAAGTATATCAATTCATTTCCAGCACTTGTTCCTTCAGTTTCCTACCTGTGACGGAACGCCTGGCACCGAACCTGGGTGCTTCCGCCAAACAGTTCCTCCTTCTCTCCAAACCCTTCCAGCAGACAGAGAGCTAATACCAGCCCTTTTACCCCAAGTATCGTACACAGACAAGATGTTGAGGTTAATCCAAAGGAACTACTGTTTATTGAACAGAAATACAGGTTTCAAAGTAAGGCACCCAAAACATCACACAATGGTTATTGTGGTTATGTTGATGGGGACAAGGGCCTAATGCCCACAACCCTTGCCCGGTGGTTGTGGGGGTCTGCGAGTGGGGGGCTTATCGGAAACTGGAAGCCCCCTTTAACAAAGGGACCCCCAGATCCCGGCCTACCCCCCATGTGAATTGGTAACTCCCATGGAGGTAGAGCTGTTGCGGCTTTTTTTTTTCTTTTTTTTCGTTTCTTAGAGCGGCAGTTTTTTTCAATGAGTTTTATCTATATTGCCGAGACCCAATAATACATTACAGCCGCAATCAGTTTTAAATGACTTTTTTCCTTTGGAAATGTCATTTTGCTGCGGTATTGTTCTAAACATGGGAAAAATGCGCCACTTTACAGGCATACTATAGTCACCCCCCATACACGATATTTAAAGGAATATTTCATTTTTATTGTTTCACTGTAAGCATTATTAAAATCACTGCTCCTGAAAAAACTTCACTTTTAAAACTTTTTTTTTCATTGATCCATGTCCCTTGGGGCAGGACCCGGGTCCCCAAACACTTTTTATGACAATAACTTGCATATAAGCCTTCAAAATGAGCACTTTTGAATTTTCATGTTCGTGTCCCATAGACTTTAACGGTGTTCGCATGTTCGACCAAATTTTTTGCCTGTTCGCATGTTCTGGTGCAAGTCGAACCGGGGGTGTCCGGCTCATCCTTACTCCTGCCTAGAATTTGTTAAAAACAGTTGGATAATCCCAGAGGTTTCATGGCTACTCCCGTTCCAAGGAAGGTATCGAGTAGCCATGAGACCTCTGGGATCATCCAACTGTTTTTAACAAATTCTGATCAGGAGATACACCTTACATTTATAAAATTAAGTTTGATATTTGAGATGTTAAATATATTCCTCTAGAGCAAAAAAAAACCCCTGAAGAAGACCGCGACTGTATGGGTCAAAACGCATCGGGGCACCATTACAACAGACATTATGACATGTGATGCTGTGTATAACCCTGTGTTTGCATATTGTGGAATGGTATTTTTATCCCCTAACCAGAGCTATTTTTTTTAATTGCAACATGCTTTTGACTTAATATTCTTCTAAATAAAGAATCCATTTTGAATTCCTTTTTATTTTGTTTACATTGCTGCTTAAAAATCCCTTGGGGGAACCTTGCCATATTGTTTATTTTCGGGGTGTGCAACCCCAATATCTCTCCTATATGTGTCTTCCCCATGCACAATAAAGTGTTTTTGGAAAAAGACAAAAAAAACATAAAAAAACAAAAACACAATCAGACAAATGACCTTCTCTGTATGATATCTCCATATTCCAGCTCTGTAGATGAGTACAGGGGGATTGGACGCTCTGACCTCTGTGTGTACGGACAGTTTACTCTGATTGGGATCTGTAACATTTATTATTTTCCATCCAGTTCCTGGCCAACTTGAAATAATGAAAGTTCCATCAATGGAAGATAACACAATTAGATGGAGTCTGTCTGAGAAATGGGGAAATATTACCGGATTCCAGGTAAGATAATCCTACATTTTGTATATTTTAGTCTCAATTCCATGAAATTTGGAAGAGAACAGCTGACGGACTTTAGCGGTACCAGAAGGACAATGAAAATCCAATGGATAAAATATTGTCTTTATTACAAAAGTTTAAATTGTTTAACCACTTCAGCCCCGGAAGGTTTTCCTGCTCAATTACCAGGCCATTTTTTGTGATTCGGCACTGCGTCGCTTTAACTGACAATTGCGTGCGACGTGCGATGCTGTACCCAAACAAAATTGACGTCCTTTTTTTCCCACAAATAGAGTTTTCTTTTGGTGGTATTTGATCACCTCTGCGGTTTTTATTTTTTGCGCTATAAACAAAAAAAGAGCGACAATTTTGAAAAAAACACATTTTGTACTTTTTGCTATAATAAATATCCCCAATTTTTTTTTAAAAAAAAAAGCTAATCTTTCCTCAGTTTAGGCCGATGTGTATTCTTCTACATATTCTTGGTAATAAAAATCGCAATAAGCATATATTAATTGTTTTGCGCAAAAGTTATAGCGTCTACAACCTATGGGAAAGATTTATGGCATTTTTAAGGCATTTATATTAATATTTTTTTTTTTATTAGTAATGGCGGCGATCTGCGATTTTTATCAGGACTGCGATATTATAGCGGACAGATTGGACACTTTTGACACATTTTTGGGACCATTAACAATTATACAGCGATCACTGCTATAAAAATGCACTGATTACTGTATAAATGTCACTGGCGGGGAAGGGGTTAACACTAGGGGGCGATCAAAGGGTTAAATGTGTTCCCTCATGTGAGTTCTAACTGTAGGGGGATGGGACTGACCTAGAGGAGATGACAGATCATTGTTCCTAGCGAGTAGGAACACACAATCTGCATCTCCTCTCCTCACAGAACAGGAATTTGTGTGTTTACACACACACGTCCGTGTTCTGGCTCTCATGTCCACGATCGTGTGTGGCCGGCGGTGGCGCATCGGTTCGCCCGCAGTGCAGCGGGCCTGCTATCCCTGTTTTAAGTGCCGATGTACTGCTACTACACCTCGCGGGATTGTACCGACCTGCCGCAGTATAATGGCGGTGGCTGGTCGGCAATCGGTTAACATAATTTTTATAAAAGAAAACCATTAGCTCAATACATATATAACATGTCAAATGATACTCTTATGTGACTCTATTACTGCTTTGTCAAGAAGTCGACGCGTTTCACAATTATAGCTTCCTCAGGACCTTTATATCTTGACCACAGATAGAGATGGCCTATCCAAAGAGAAAAGCATAGCTGTTAATCATACTGTATCAAAACATCAGCATAATACACATATCAACCTGATTTTGGAGTTCCCATATAAAATTATAAAAAAAAGGGGGGGCCTTCATGGTTTCTTGCTCTGGGGCCCTGAAGGTTTTAGTTACACCTCTGTATTGGGCCACGTTAGGCAGGAATTAGGAGAGAGGCAGGACTTCCATGATAGGAAGATTCATGCCCCTCCTTTCCCACATGACTATTGGAACTGTGTCTGTGACTCACAGAGGGCTGTGACACACATGATCTCTAATCAGTCCATTAAGGGCGCACAGGCACCGCCCCCTCTCCCCAGCCACCCCCTCTATGTAGATGGATAGATTCATGCTTTGCATGAATCTATCCATGGCCGCCATCCCCTATTCAGGCGTCCGGACCCTTTTCAGGCACCGGGCACCTGAATTACAGCAGTGGGGGTGTTTTGAAGCACCTGATTAGAGCCATGGGCTCTAATAGGCGTCAAAAAAGGTGAATTTGGAGCACAAAGCATTGCACTCGCAATCCACCCAGGTGTGTTAGAAAAGCGATATAATATATTTGCTTTTCTAACACTGAACCACCTCTCCACCAATCAGGTAGCGAGGGTCTGATAGCCGTCACCTGATTGGCCTTAAAGGACCGTCGCCTATAAGGAGGAGGGGAAGAGATGCATGAAGGACACAGGACCCGCTGGCTGACTCGCTGCAAGGTCCTGCAGCTCGCCGCCGTCACCCGCTGCCTGACCTGCCACTGAAATAGGGTAAGATGGCGAGCGGGTGGGGGGTCACAGTGGCGGCATTTGAAGGGGCACAGTGGCCTCATTTGATGGGCACATTGGCTGCAATTGATGGGCACAGTGGCTGCATTTGATAGCAGGTAAGTCTAAATGTCCCCATAAAGGTAAAAATAAATAACAATAGCTGAACAAAGTCCTCTTCATCAGAAGGCAGTGGTGACACTCTGTTTAGTGGGATCATTAATGAAAGGACACTCAGAAGGGAGATGTAAACACCATCACCAACACCCAAACAAACTGACCCTTACCATCAGTGTATGGGTTATACACGTGTGTAGAAAACAGATAGCGAGAGGCAATCTTCCTGGGATAGACCAACGATCCTCCAGTAGAGTAACATAAACATATTCCTTTCCCTCTAAACTAAATGAAATGCTTTAGGTCTCCTCCTTGTGACAGGATTAAGAGCCAGGTATAGTCCAGTGGGTGTATGCGCCTCAAGAATCGTGGTATGTAGGGAGTAAAGAGAAAACGCTCATTGCGCAAATTCCATCAAAAAGGATCATTTATTGTATAAAAAGTAAAAGCCACTCACATTTCGTAAGAAGGTACAGAGCAGTATGAAGCGTCCAGCGCTTCTAACCACAAAGATGGCCGCCGTGTCACCGTCCAACCGCGTCCTGCGTCACCAGTCTCTTGTCGCCCAACGTTTTGTCATCAACATGTACCATTCGAAAGCTGCATATCAGACTCAAAGAACATGTTGACAATATCAAAAGGGGATTCCCTAAGCATAGTCTATCCAAGCACTACGCTTTGAAACATGATTGTAATCCAAAGGGCACAGTGTTTTTGGGAATAGACAAGTTTTCTGGTCATTGGAGGGGAAGCAACATGACTAGAGTAGTCTCTCAGCTAGAGACTAAATGGATATATCAAGCCAAGACATATTATCCATATGAGATGAATGTGGAATGGGACATGAACGCCTTCATTAGCAATAGCTAGGCTTCCCTCCCTTGTTTATTTTTATATTTATTTTTATATTTATTTTTGTATCTTTCATTTTTCCCCTTATTTCTTTCATTTGTTGTATTTTTTAATGTTCAATTTTTCATTTTCATGGATATCATGTGGTGGGGTCGGTCGCTCCTCTTCACTACATGGTATCCATTGATATGAATTATGTATTCATTTTCCATATGTCAGTTTGCACTTCAGCCACAAGATGCCGCCACCTCCTATAACCACCGCTGCTCCATCTCTACATTTTGAATAATGATCACCCTTTTTAATTATTCGATATTATGATCTGTTTAGGAGATATTTTTAATCCTACATTTCAAGTCATTTGCTCTAAATTCAGTATTGTTATTAGATATACAAATCCCTTTGGAGATATATCGTTTCCAGGTCAGAAGTTCACACTTCCTGTTCTCTGATTTCCGCCTGTCTAATTTTCCTGCTCCTATAAATACACGTCCGTTTGCGTCATAACCACGCCCCTGACGACGCATGTTGAAGACGAAACGTTGGGCGTCAAGAGACTGGTGACGCAGGATGCGGTTGGATGGTGACACGGCGGCCATCTTTGTGGTTAGAAGCGCTGGACGCTTCAGACTGCTCTGTACCTTCTTACAAAATGTGAGTGGTTTTTACTTTTTATACAATAAATTATCCTTTTTGATGGAATTTGCGCAATGAGCATTTGATGGCACAGTGGCTGAATTTGATGGCACAGTGGCGGCAATTGATGGGCACAGTGGCTGCATTTGATGGGGCACAGTGGCGGAATTTGATGGAGCACAGTGGTGGCATTTGATGGGGCACAGTGGCAGAATTTGATGGAGCACAGTGGTGGCATTTGATGGGGCACAGTGGCCAAAAATTTAAATAAGAAAATTAAAAAATTTAAATACGAAATTTAAAGGAATATTTCACTTTTATTGTTTGACTTATTAAAGCAATTATTAAAATCACTTCTCCCGAAAAAAACGTCCGTTTTTAAACCTTTTTTTGCATTGATCCATGTCCCCTGGGGCAGGACCCAGGTCCCCAAACACTTTTTATGACAATAACTTTCATATAAGCCTTTAAAATTAGCACTTTTGATTTCTCCCATAGACTTTTAAAGGGTGTTCCGCGGCTTTCGAATTTGCCGCAAACACCCCAAATTGTTCGCTATTTGGCAAACGGGCGAACAGCCAATGTTCGAGTCGAACTCATGTTCGAACTGAACATAAAGCCCATCCCTATTTATCATTCATCCCCTAGTACAGTTTTTTCTTATATACATGAAGGCCTCTCTGTATGTGTACATGTATATGCTTTCGAGTACTACCATCAGTATGTGCTCTTCTATCTATGATGTTTTCTGATGTAGTGTGCTTCAATGCGTAAAGACTATTTGCAACAGTAAAGGAGGACTATTCCCCCGAGCCTATACCATCCATCCAGTCCACTACTTCTAAACAGACCAGACTCAGTTCCATAAGGCTCTGAGGAAGAGGAAAAATCCTTGAAACACATCAGCCGATTATTCCATCTCACCATCCCATTAGATAAGGAGTTTTGTTTTATGACCTCTTATAGGGCGTACACACGGTCGGACTTTGTTCGGACATTCCGACAACAAAATCCTAGGATTTTTTCCGACGGATGTTGGCTCAAACTTGTCTTGCATACACACGGTCACACAAAGTTGTCAGAAAATCCGATCGTTCTGAACGTGGTGACGTAAAACATGTACGTCGGGACTATAAACGGGGCAGTGGCCAATAGCTTTCATCTCTTTATTTATTCTGAGCATGCGTGGCACTTTGTCCATCGGATTTGTGTACACACGATCGGAATTTCCGACAACGGATTTTGTTGTCGGAAAATTTTATATCCTGCTCTCAAACTTTGTGTGTCGGAAATTCCGATGGAAAATGTGTGATGGAGCCCACACACGGTCGGAATTTCCGACAACAAGGTCCTATCACACATTTTCCGTCGGAAAATCCGACCGTGTGTACGGGGCATTAGAGGAATTTTGTTATGTTATGCAAGATACCAGATGTGAGTACTCCGCCTACTTCTGTTTTGTAATGAAACACTAGAGGCCCCCGAAGAGGAGCATTGGCTGGAAATGGGTTTGGAGGTGTTATTCACGTGACGTCACGCGATTGCTGGCCGCGGCACAGCTCCTGACCTCTTCCTCCAACTCACTCTTGCTTGTAGACCCAGCTGAATCAGTGTGTGAATATCTGACCACTCTCAGATGGTCTATTACAGGCAGGAACCTGAGGCATTTTGTAGTGTAGTAGAAAATACAGTGAAACAGCCTGCAGATTTCCTCCTGTAGCTACTGTTCCCAGTACCACCTCTTCAGGCACTGCCAACTCACCTGGCTGCAGCTGCCCCTTTCAATAGCCCACCAGGCTAGCTTCTTCCCCACAGTCCTCCACACTGACACTCACCAGCCCACCCGCCTACCCTCTTAGGAGTTCTCCCAGTAGTGCTGACTTGCTACTGCTGTCCTCTCTCCTTGCTCCCATGCCTCCAGGAAGGGCTTCTTCCATGCGTTATGGCAATATCCTTCCAGCACCCGAGCCCCAGCCCAGGATCACCCCCCCAGACTAGGGGGCACCTTTGAGGACCACCAACAGCCTCCTCAGCACTCCATCTTCCACCCGACTGCCCCTGCTGGCATGACTAATGACTATTTAGGAGGTGTCCTGCCCCATGCTAGCCATTTACTGAGAATTGGCTTTGTTCCTCATAAATATTCTAAACAGCTCCTCCTAACAGTGGGAGGCACCTGAGAGGCTGTTAGGATGAGTCATGCAGCCCTGAGTCACTGAACCCTGACCCAGTTTTACAGCTCAGGTTTATCTCTGAGCTGAACTAAATTTTCTTACACTAACCAACCTAGCACACACTAAAGGGTGCTACACACCACTGCTAATTTAACTCCTGGCAACCTGTGGAGGAAGCCTGGTTGAGAAGGACTGCTTAGGCGGTAACCCATGATGTTTTACAAACCCAGTGTCAAAGACGCACCCTGTATTAAATATAACCAACATCTAAAAAATATTTAAATGTAAAAATTGGCCCTAAACATTTATAGGTTTCATTTCAGCTGACTAAAGAATGAAATTTCTTATTTATTCTGTTTCCTCTATGAACATAAAATAAGTCACATAAGATATAACCCATGAAATGATTCCTTCTAGATGAATATCTCAGCCTGGAGGGATTACAATGTGTCCTTTGCTGTGGATGAATCTCTCCAGTTCCCACCCAATGTGACAGAATATAAAATCCCCTTCCAGTATGGGACCAACTACACCATCACCCTCCGAGGATTCACATCAGCCGGAGCCGGGGAGGTCACAACCCAGAACATTGAAAATGATATTGGAGGTGAGTACATTGGCAGACATGGGAAATGGAAGCTATTAGGTAGAAACATTATTATTTACAGTATATATATGAAGCAGCGGGATGTTTGATCTCCTGTCACAATTCAAGGTTCACCTCTGACACCAATCTGCTGCAGAGACTGGATGATCAGCTATAGGGTATAGGCGCCATGGACAGTCACATTTATTGAGGAGATCTTTTTTTTTTATGGATGATTCTGACCATAGACAGTGCTGTTTATAAATGTTTTCGCCTTTAAAGAGTTAGCCGTCCCCTGCACCCAGTCAATATCTGGATTTTTTAAGTCCCCCATTATGATGATGTTGCCCTGCCTCGTTGCCATTTCAAACTGTGATAGGAGGCCCAACTCCTCCTCATCCTGCAGAATAGGGGACCTCATACCCCCACTATTAATTTCTCGCTTGACTCTTCCCTTAGAAGCACCACCCACAAGGACTCCACCTCCCCCCTTTTTGCTATCTGTAATGCCTTCCCTTGTACTCACTAACAAATCGTTTTGGATATACAGGCAAACCTGTTCTCTTCTACTCTCCCTGTCCCTTCAGTACAAGGAATACCCCTGGATATATGCTGACCAATCATGTGAGCTGTCAAACTAAGTTTCTGATATACCTACAAAGTCGAAATCTTTCTTGTGTAACAGCAGTTCCAACTCCTCCATTTTGTTGGCTAGGCTCCTGACATTTGTGAACATGCCTCTCACATTTGTACGAGTGCAAATTATCTCCTTATTAGTTTTCTTGAGGCTGTGATTATGTATTGCCAATCCACTTTCCCAGGATTTACAGTGGGTATTATATTATCACTAGTGCCACCATTATTACCCTCTGAACCCTTCCCCCGCCGCCTAGTTTAAAAGCTTCTCCAACTTTTTGCCCATTTTCTCCCCAAACAGAGTGGCAACCTCCCCATTTAGGTGCAGTCCGGCCCTCCTATAGAGCCAGTAACCTACTGAGAAGTCAGCCCTGTTCTCCAGGAACCCCAAACCCTCCTTCCTACACCAATTTCCCAGCCACTTGTTATCTTCCCTGAGTTCCTGCTGCCTCTCTGCTGTGGCTCGAGGCACAGGTAGTATCTCTGAGAATACCACCGTGGAGGTCCTTCTTTTCAATGTAGCTCCTAAGTCCCTGAAATAATTTTTTAGGACACTCTATCTTCCTCTAACTTTGTCATTGGTACCAACGTGTACCATGACAGCTGGGTCCCCCCCAGCCCCACCCAATAATCTGTCCATGTGATCCGGGATGTGCCAAACCCGAGCGCCCGTAGACAACATACCGTTCGGCAATCACAGTCTTTGTGACAGATTGCCCTGTCTGTTCTCCTGACAACTGAGTCCCCTACCACCAGAATCTGCCTTGCCTTCATTATTGAACAGCTACATTGATCTCGGTCAATCCAAAATGTTAATAAACCTCAAACCTGAATATTTAAGAAAGTAAAAGTAACGTTTTGGCGTTTTTAGGAGAATATGTATAATTATTATACACAATTATTGGGCAACTAATAGTGTGCGGGATTATTAGGCAACTAAATGAAAAATGAAAATTTTCCCATCTCACTTATTTATTATTTTAATCTGTTAAAGTGAGAATAATAAACAAACAATTTAAAATTTACAAATAAACATTTCTGACATTTCACAAAATATAAAATCAGTGACCAATATAGCCCCCCTTCTTTTCAATAACAGTTATAAGCCTTCCATTCATGGAGTCTGTAAGTTTCTTGATTTGTTGACCATTAACTTTTTGTGCAGCAGCAACCACAGCCTCCCAGACACTTTTCAGAGAGGTGTACTGTTTTCCTTTACTGTAAGGGCCCACAAGTTGTTAATAGGGTTTAGGTCAGGTGAGGAAGGGGGCATGTCATTATTCTTTCATCTTTAAGGCCTTTACTGGCTAGCCATGCAGTGGAGTACTTTGATGCATGCGATGGAGCATTGTCTTACATAAATATCATGGTCTTCTTGAAAGATGTAGACTTTTTCCTGTACCACTGCTTGAAGAAATTGTCTTCCATAAACCGGCAGTAGGTTTGGGAGTTGATTTTGAGTCCATCCTCAACCCAAAAAGGTCCAACTAGCTCATCTTTAATAAAACCAGCCCATACCAGTAGCCCACCTCCACTTTGCTGGCGTCTGAGTGAAAGTGGAGCTCTGTGCCTGTTACTGATCCAGCCATAGGCCCATTCATCTAGTCCATCAAGAGTCACTCTCATCTCATCAGTCCACAAAACTTTTGAAAAATCTGTCTTCAGATATTTCTTGGCCCAGTTTTGATGTTTCAACTTCTGTGTCTTGTTCAGGGGTGGTCGGGTTTCAGCCTCCCTTACCTTGGCCATGTCTCTAAGCACCGAACAACTTGTACTTATGGACGCTCCAGGTAGGTTGCAGTCCTGGAATATGACAGCACTGGAGGATAAAGGGTTCCTGGTAGCTTAATGTTTGATTCTTTTCAAATCTTTTGGAGTTAATTTGCATATTTTTTTCTCAACACATTTCTTGCGACCCTGTTGACTACTTGAAAGAAAATGTTTGATGGTTCTGCGATCACACCCCAATATCTTAGCAAGAGTGCTGCATCCCTCTGAAAGACTTTTCAGTCAGTTAAATCTATTTTTTGGCCCATTTTGCCCGAGGAAAAGAAGTTGCCAAATATCTATGCACACCTCTATATAAGGTGTTCATCTCCTTAACCACTTGCCACTCGCCCACCGTCAAATGCCGGAGAAGCAGTGCGGCTCTCATTCTGGGTGGACATCATATGACTGCGCACCAGTTCTGCTGCTCTCACGCGCCCGCGGGGGCGTTCAGCACAACATTCGTGGCCGCACCACGTCGCTAGGACACAGCACAACCCTGATCTCTGTGAAGAGCCGCTGATGCGCCTCTTTAACCATGTGATTGGCTGTCTTGAAGTTGAAGTGCTAAAGTAGGTGTAAAACCAGGGAAAGGCACCAAGGCTGTGGCGGACATTTTCCAAGGTACATTTCAAATGAAAACCTTTAAAAAACACTCTGTCCCCACTCTGGTCTAGTTCTACAAGCACAAATTATGCAAACATGGATCCCTCTTTAGAGCAGGGTCCCCATAGATCCCTCTTTAGAGCAGGGTCCCCATAGATCCCCCTTTAGAGCAGGGTCCATGTAGATTCCCCTTTAGAGAAGGGTCCCCATAGATCCCTCTTTAGAGCAGGGTACCCATAGATCCCCCTTTAGAGAAGGCCAGGGTCCCCATAGACCCCCTTACATTATGATCTGATTCCTCCACTGGAGCTATAGAAATAGGACACATACACGACTTATGAGGAACCTGGGGGCCTGGGCACTGAGACTGGGCACATGCAGGTTTGGAGGAGGAAGTTCCAGTCTCTTCCTCTGAAGGTCAGGGCCTGGGGCGGGGCAAGCACCTGATTGGTTGATAGGATGCCGCGGTCCTACCAACCAGCGAGCAGTGGCGGGGGAGGTGGATCAGTGGATGCTGTGACTGTCAGACAGCATATTCATCTGTCCTACTTCTCTGACCAACTCCCCGATGCCAAACGCAAAATAGGCAGAACGGCAGCCAAGAACCCTGCAGGGACCGCTCACGGACACCAGTGTCCATGTACAGACACCTTGCCGATCCCTGTGTGAATCTATGCAGATGGTGGCTTTGGCTCTGAAGGTGGGCTGGGAGAAAGTATTTATTCTTGGAGCATACAGAACTCTGGGTCTTGTCCAGACTGAGAGGAGCAGTCTACCACAGATCAGTCTGGTATCACTGGAGGATATCTCTTATGCCGCGTACACACGGTCGGACTTTTCGTCTACAAAAGTCCAACGGACGCTGACGGACTAAAGCTGGCTGGTAATCCGATTGTGTGTGGGCTTCTCAGGACTTTCAACTGACTTTTTTAGCCTCAAATCCGACGGACTTTAGATTTGAAACATGCTTCAAATCTTTACGTCGTAACTACGACGGACCCCGAAGTCCGCTCGTCTGTATGCTAGTCCGACGGACAAAAAAACGACGCATGCTCATAACCAAAAACTAAACGGAAGCACTCGGTCTAGTAAAACTAGTGTTCGTATTGTAGGTAGCACATTCCTCACGCTGCAAAATCTGTGATCGTTGAATGCAGCGCATTTAATGTCTTCTTTACGAATGCTATAAAGAACGAAGATGTTTTGCTGTTCATATTCAAACAGAGTTCTCCCAAACTGATTTCTGGATTCTTTTTCTCTTTGATCTCATGAATGACATGGTATGCTTTTTCAAAACAATGTTTCCATACTAATAATACTTTTTAAACTTTTTTTTTTTTTGGTGGAGTCATCTTTTCTTGTATTTTTTATCCAGATATTTATTTTATGATTGTTGTGGAACTTTTTTTCTGTTTATCTATAAATTTTTTGGTAAAGTTACCACAGGGAACCCATTTTTATATATATTTTTTAAATTTTTTTTAATGTTTGTAAAGTTACCACAAAGAACCCTTTATAATTTTTGTTTTTATAGTGATTTGTTATTTTTTTTATATAAAGTTAACCCAAAGAACCGTTTTTGGTTATGTATCTTTTTTTTTTTAAATACTTACCACTCGAACATTATTAACATTATTTTAATCTATTTTTGTTGTGTTTTTGCAAAATCAATGAGATTGTTGTCCCTTGTTAATTTAAAACATTGTGTCTAAAATCTATGATTTAAAATAAAAAACCTAAACTCAAAAAAGATCCATTTA
Source organism: Aquarana catesbeiana (assembly GCF_042186555.1). NCBI lineage: Eukaryota > Metazoa > Chordata > Amphibia > Anura > Ranidae > Aquarana > Aquarana catesbeiana. The sequence goes on from NC_133324.1 coordinate 968,740,938, forward strand.
TTTATGGTCTAAATAAAATAAAGAGGAAGTCAACGCTGGAAAAAGTATGTGTACAAGAAAATGGGGATCTTGAGGAGTCCATATAAGAGGGAGCACAATCTGGTCCAAGAATCCCAGAGATCAACAGCACCAGCAGATGATATAGATGTCCCCAGACTGTGGTACTACAACAGCCTGCGTCTTCTGTCAGACCAGACTGAACCCAAGTCATCACTTTCTTCTCTTCCCTGCAGCCTTTCCTCCACACTGCCCTGCAGCCTTCCCTGCAGCCTTCCCTGTAGCCTTCTTTTGAGGCTGTGGCTCTGGTGTTTCAGTTGTGGCAGGAGGAGGAGGAGGAGGAGGAGGAGGAGGAGGAGGGGGGGCTGCCTCATGCAGGTATCCTGCCTGCTGATATAGGGGGTCAGCAAAGCCAACAAACGGTCAAAAACGGGGTCCGTCATCCGGAGAAAGTTCCTGAAATCCTCAGGATTATTCTCACGGATCTCACGGAGCAATGGCATGTGACAGAACTGGTCACGCTGGAGCAACCAATTCTTGGTCCATGAACTCCTCCTCGCCCTGTTCATGGACTGGTCTTGGTCTGAAGAATAAACTACAGCACCAAACACATACAATGCACGAGCTCGACGACGAGTACGTACAGGTAACATGGTTTCAAAACGGTCGGCTGGTCAGAACGCACTAAACAGAACGCACTGAAGAACAGCAAGGCCTGTGAAGAGCGACCTGAAAATCAGGAACGAGCGGACAATAAAACAAAGATTTCTCAATGCCAACTGACCAAACGCACTGAAAAGCAGATACAAACCTCACAAGCACAGACTGAACAACAGTTAAAACGAACTGAAAAATACGAGTCTCACAAGCGCGAATCGTCTCTCACCAAACTTCTACTAACACGAGATAAACACGAGATTAGCAGAAGGAGCCCAAAGGGTGTCGTACGGGCTATTGAACTTCCGTTTTATAGTCTCGCCGGACTTGGTGTACGTCACCGCGTACTAGGCTGTCGAACTTTTGTGTGGTCGTGTGTAGGCAAGTCCGTTCGTTAGAAAGTCTGCCGCAAGTCCGCCGAAAGTCTGTCGGACAGGCTGTCGGACTTTTGTAGCTGAAAAGTCCGACCGTGTGTACGCCCCATTAGAAGATTGGAGGTGGCATCCATCTGTTATTGGGCCTTGTAAATACAGACATTGCTGGATCTTGGGTACCTTGTGCTCTAGCTACCCCTCTGGTGCCTAGTATGGTCAGCTGTGGGTCTATTTAAAGGGGACTCTGGCTGGTGGTCCTGAAGAGCTCTGTCCAGATATTGTCCACCAGGAATAGGGATTTTCCTTGACTCGTTCTGAGTCCTCAGTGTACACAGTTCATATTCTTGGAGTATTCCACTATTACCCTCTTCCTTATTTAAGTTATTCAAAAATAAAAACACCCCCTATGCTCGCCCTTGAATAAGTGAGTGAAAGTGTTGTGTGCTCCTAGCTGTGGAAAATACTGTGTGCTTGACTGCTGGGCTGAAGTTGGGAGGACCCGGGCAAAAATACCATTGGATCCTTTAGGAGTAAGCGCTAAATAGAAAATACAGATACATCATACAGTACACACTATTATAGAGCAGAGTAAAAAAAAATACAATCCAGCAGTATAGAAAGCACTGCCTGTATACATTTACAATCCAGGTGGACACCATTGAAAATTAGATGATTTTGATCACCTGACATCACTAAAAAAATATTGGAGAGAAGTAATCCAATGGGTGGAGCTGTCTCCAGTTGAAGATGTTCAGATGTTCAGCAGCTGGATAGGAATATTGGAGAAGTGATAATCAAGTGATCCCAGCTGGGAAATGATTCCTCAAGAATCCATCAAACTCCATTTCCATTCAATGGAATGCAGGGACGCAAAGGAGGTCTCTCAGTTTACTCTTATTTAATTGTGTTTTTTTTTTTTTTTTTTAGATAATTTATATAATTCACAAAGTTTGATCCTCTTATAAACTCATTATACAGATGCTATTTTCATATTTCCATATCATGGTCAGACAATGTTACCTAAATACAGTATATTCCTGAATTTTTCTTTTCAGATCCTCCTCTTCACATGGAGAAGACAATAAGTGATGTCACTTTATGGCTCCACCCAGTTCTCAGTCTGAACGGGCCAATCAAGTAAGAAATTGCTTACAATTGCTTAATGTATTTCTGTAACTACAGAGTCAGAAGAGTCAAATAAGTCCAACCTGTAAAAGAAATTGATCTATGCTTGCCATTCTGATGTATTGAAATTGCTGCTTTGCTGCTCCTCGACTGCTGGAGGCATTCAATACAAAATACTGTAAGTACATAACCTCTTCTTGCGTCAGAGGATGTAATGACTAAGAGGTGAGGGTCACAAGACCACCATGTCCCCCACCCAAAACATTGCTACATTTGGAAGTACTGCTGATATAAAAGTAAGACGACTTTCTATATAGTTACCATTTTGTGGAAATAAAATGTGACTGGGGTATGCAAAGTTGCATCTATTCCCAAGTTAATCAGCAAATGTGTTCACTAGCTCTTGCTATCTTTGACCTTTTTTGATGTTCTGTAAAGCCTCTTGTGGAATTTGATGCTCAGAAGCTATCCCATACCTGGTTGGCACCCTTTACACCTATGGTTCAGACACCTCTGGTGTGTAGCACAGGAAACAAAAGGGCACAGTGTGGCATGGATGCCAGGGGTGCAGTCCACAAAAGCTTCCTCCTGGAGACAGGTTTGGCTGTAAGGGCTTTTGCAGACTAAAAGAGAAGTCCCTGGGAACAGGTAGACAAGAAGGCATCTGGCTTGGGTACTGGAACCCACATCAGGCTGAAACCAAGGTCTGAGCAGGCAGTGGTGGGTAGCCAATGAGGCAGAAAGCAGGCGGGGTAGCATGTTAAGTCATGTTTAGGAGGCAAGCCAAGGTCACACCAGAAGATCAGCAGAGATGCGCTATGATCAGGAACTAGTGAAGGTACAACCAGGAAGCAGCAGAGACAGGTTGTGGTCTGGATCTAGCTAAGGTTAAACTAGGAATTAGCAGAGACAGGTTGTGGTTAGGAATTAGCCAAGGTCAATTCAGGAATCAGTCAAAACACGCCATGGTCAGGAATTAGACAAGGTCAAATCAGGGAATCAGTAGAGAGACCAGTTGTGATCAGGAACTAGCTGAGGTCAAACCTCATGTCATGGTCAGGAACTAACCCAGATAGATAGCAGAGAGGCAGAAGAGTGGCAAGTCCACGGGCAGGCTGGGTCAACAATAGGGAAGCAGATTTCAGGAACAGGTTTAGGATTCAAGTTGAAGATAACAGCTGAGGACTATCCATCAACTTCCTAACTCAGCTCTGTTCCTTAAATAGGTCAAAATTGGAACAAGGAATGCATGCCAGTGTGTCTCTACGCACATACATCCACTCTGCATGACCTTGTAATTTAGCACACCTGGCTGCCTTGTTCTGCACATTGACACATGCACACACAGTTTCTTGATGTCATCTGTACAGGGACTTTCATTTTCACGTTACCAGCAAGTCAATCTGTTGAAGCAAATCCAGCATCCTGTGGGGAGTGGCCCAGGTGCTGACAGAATTGCACTCATTAACTACTTTGAGCCACTTAGGACCAGGAAACTGTGGGCCTTGTTCTGCTTGCCTGCCCTTTATCCCCCCCCCCTTCCCATATGCTTGCTGTAGAAAAAAACTTTGAAGGGTGGCCAGAAGGGTAAGAGTTTGTCAAGAATAGTACTCTGGGACATGTAGTCCCATAAGGGGATGTCCATGCAGTGTAAAGCAAGAGATAAACTACAGCTCCCAAAAACCCACAGTACAGTGGGGAGGGGTGGAGGGACTCAAACTATACAGCTGGGAAGGTTCAGGGCATTTTGCGCTGGGACGAAGGAAAGTGTGCATTTCCCTGGCAGTGCACCTAGCAGTTTGGGATCCTAGGCCAGAGGAGGGCCTGTGTCCTGAGCCATCACTACTCAAGGGCAGTGTGTCATTACACTATCCACCTTCTCACAGAGCCACAGCCAGATGGCAAGAGAGATAAAATGGCTATCCGGCTATCCTTCACCAACCACAATGCTGTCCGCCGTGATATAGGAAGAGACAGAGGAGGGGCCCGTTCTGATTCCACTACTAATGTTGTGTTGCAGGATTGGTGAGAGGGTTGTCAACCTGTTATCTACACAGTTTGGCAGGAACTGAGTTATCCTGGGACAGGTTGCCACACTCCATACAGATACACTTTGTCTCACTGCATACCACCTGCTGTAGGACCGCATGTTAGACTCTGATTCAAGATATCACTGCCTCTGTGAACTGCCTTTATAACTGACTTGCTTAGCTTTTACTCCTTTTTATCTACCTTATAACTGAACCAAAGACCAGATCAGCCTACGGCATGCCATGACTGAATGCAGGTTTTAAAGACACTCTTCAAGTGCAGCAATTCTTAAAATAGGGCCCCAACTGTAGCCAGCAGAAGAGACAACTCAAGGACTGCCTTTGGTTTATTTAATCTACCCCTATTTAATTTTCTGTTTGCTCATTTAGGGTCGCTAAGGCTGGAACAATGTCCTTCAGGCAGCCTTAGGCCTAGCATAGCCACTCTTGTGCACAAGGCTAGCGTATCTCTGGGAGTTTAGACCTATCTGTTCCTTTAACTGCTCCCTGCTGTACTCTAGGGGCAATGTTACTGTTTAAGCTGACCTGAGTGGCTGGTAAAACTTTAGGTCATGGGGTGTTGTTAGCTGCTTGACACTTTATGTGAACTCTGCTAGTAATCGCTACCAGTTAACGCTTTCTATGGATGCTCTATTGTTACATTGTTTGACCACTAAGAGGTATCAATATGCCAACTTTGCTTTCTTTTAGTGGTCTGGTGTCTATCCTTTAACATTGGGATTGTTGTGGAAAACTCAATTTGTGCACGCAGCCAGGTGTGTTAGAGAGGCCAGGGTTAAAAAAGAAAGGTTGAGGCCAACGTCAGGGGACCCATCTAAAACAGCAGCTCTAAAACTACTGAGTCATCTTCTAGAAAGGTCCTTCCTTCAGTTCTTCCTTTGGGGAGAGGAAGAGTCAGTCTTTCTTTCTGTTCTCTCTTAGGGAAGAGATGGTTCCAAAGAGAAAGCTGAGTGCCTAGTCTCAGCAAGGAAGCCGACAAACTCAGGACCCTTTCTCCTCCTCTTCTAGGGGCGCTCTGGGAAGCAGTGGTAGGGGCACCATGCTAAGGGTCTTGAATTGTTGTGGAGACTTCTTATACTGCAGAGATGGAGCCGGGCCTTGAGTGTACTGTCTCACTTTATAGTCTGAGTGCCTGGAGGCCATGCAGGCCTAAACCATGCTATGGTAGAATCAGAACTGGAACAGAGACACCTTCTATCTTGTAGCTGCATTGCTCTGGTGGAAACAGAGGCACCTGGATGCTCAGGCCTACCCAGTGACTGCTAGCTGATAGAGCTCCTTTTGATTCTGTTTGATATTCTATCTTCTCCTATCCTACACTGCTTCTACTAGAGTGTAATGCCGCGTACACACGGTCGGACTTTTCGTCTACAAAAGACCGACGGACGCCGACGGACTAAAGCTGACTGACAATCCGATCGTGTGTGGGCTTCCCCAGACCTTCAGCGGACTTTCAGCTGACTTTTCCAGCCTCAAATCTGATGGACTTTAGATTTGGAACATGCTTCAAATCTTTACGTCGTAACTACACCGGACCCAGAAATCCGCTCGTCTGTGTGCTAGTCCGACGGACAAAAACCCACGCTAGGGCAGCTATTGGCTACTGGCTATCAACTTCCTTATTTTAGTCCGGTGTACGTCATCACGTACGAATCCGTCGGACTTTTGTGTGATCGTGTGTAGGCAAGTCCGTTCGTTAGAAAGTCTGCTGCAAGTCCGCCAAAAGTCTGACAAAAGTCCGTCGAAAGTCTATCGGACAGGCTATCGGACTTTTGTAACCGAAAAGTCCGACCGTGTGTACGCGGCATAAGTATGATATAACCTGGAACAAGGTATTCCTCCACCTAGAAGGGCTTTGCCAGCCCAAGATCCTTCTGGGTGTAGGCACTAAAGAGTCACAATCTTTGTGAATTGTGTATTGTGGTGTGTTGGCAGCCCATTCAAATATAAATGGGCTTCTTTAACACAATTTGTGTTAATATGCAAAAAAACACACGTTAAAATGAATGATGTAAGTCACAAAAAAATCCCTGGACAGGTTTGAAGGGGCCTAATGCCCCGTAGACACGGTCGGATTTTCCGACGGAAAATGTGTGATAGGACCTTGTTGTCGGAAATTCCGACCGTGTGTAGGCTCCATCACACATTTTCCATCGGATTTTCTGACACACAAAGTTTGAGAGCAGGCTATAAAATTTTCCGACAACAAAATTTTGTTGTCGGAATTTCCGATCGTGTGTACACAAATCCGAAGCACAAAGTGCCACGCATGCTCAGAATAAATAAAGAGATGAAAGCTATTGGCTACTGCCCCGTTTATAGTACGTGTTTTATGTCACCACGTTCAGAATGATCAGATTTTCCGACAACTTTGTGTGACCGTGTGTATGCAAGACAAGTTTGAGCCAACATTTGTCGGAAAAAATCCTAGGATTTTGTTGTCGGAATGTCCGATCAATGTCCGACTGTGTGTACGGGGCATTACAGTTACAACTGGTGCAATTGTGGATGCAGTGGAGATGTCGAGTACTTTTGTGTCATTCAAATTGTCCTGCTATTCATTTGAGTACTAATGGTTTAATTCTAAGAGAGTGTACCAAGGAAGGAGAAGAAACCAAAAACAGTTGGACAACAAAGTGAAAGGAGAAGGGTGGGAGATGATAAGAGGACAAAACAACCTCATCTACTCTTTGTTGTATTTTTGTACTAGTCTTCAACTTTCACATAAAGGTACAAATAAGAAGCCACGGGTCTTTTAATAACATCCCTGCTGGGAACCAACAGAGGAGCACCTGTCAATTTACATGTTTGTTCCTTAAATTCTGCAATGCTTGAAAGAAAAAAGTTCCTGAAATATGATGCATTTTACAGTTAAGCAGAATGTCTTTACCTGTGCACATATATCATTTAAGGTTGGGAAATAATTATATTAAGAACAGTAAAGATATGACATGCATTATATCGCATAGCTGAGATTATTCCGGTGTTTCTGCCTCCAGATCTTATGACATAATTGTCTTTGGTGGTCAGGAAGGCAATTTAACAGAGGAGTGTCTGAATTTCAAAAACACCCCGTACAACTCCAGCTGGACTCCGATCCGTTATACTGCAGCTGTCCTTCCTGCGGAGATCCTCACCAGACCAAGAACCTTCACCCTGGGGGATAACCACCATTATAATGGGTTCCACAATGCTCCTCTTATCTCCAACCACAACTACACCGTCTACATTCGGGTCACCAGCCGCTGGAATCACGTATGTCTAAACTAATGTCTTTCTGGTGTCTGAATGCCATGAATGAGGTCTGAGGTCTCTGTTTTCTGGAGTTTGTGGTGGAAATCATAATTACAGATTCTTGGCATGAATAAGAATCCCAGTACAAGTCAATTGGCTAACATTCTTGGCTTATCATGGTTTCTAGAGGGATGTGTCTCAGTGAGTTCTGTTTTGTTAGAGGAGAAGAGGTCTTAGCTTCCTAGAGTACAGGGAGGTGGTACTTTTGGAGCATGACCACTCTCTCTTGGTGGGTCCCCAGGCTTGGTGCAGCCAGGGCAAATTCATTTTTTATAGTTTAATAAAAACATATTTTATACGGTCATAGAACTTTAACCTTCAAACCTCTAAAGTGAAGTGCCTAAAATACATACACGTAGCTGATGTCCACACCTATTAGCTGTTTTTCCATCTAAAATTTGTGTATTTCTGTTCAACCAATCCTGTCATTCATTAGCCAAACAGCACAGCAAGGAGGGTGAGCTTAGTCTTCTCTGCTACAGGTAAATGGTACAGTTTGGTTACCAACCTGTTTCCAGCCAGGGATTGGAAAGAGAAGGAGCAACACCATAAATGATGAAGGCATCACCATGCTTGATTCTCTTGTCAGCAAGCTCCCAGTGTTAAGCTGCACCTAAAGTGATCCTAAAGGCAAACATATTTTTTACTTAATATAAAAAAACATGTTTTACTTGTTCTTGTTAAATGTTATTGCGCAGAAAGGTTCCTTACCTCCTCTTCTCCAAATGCCCCTTCACCAAGCTGTGTGCTGGGGGGACATCCATGTGGATGTGTTCCCAAGCTCGGCTGTAAACACTTGGCAGAGTGCCTTTTATCTTAGTGCAGGGAATGTATTAAGGTAAAAAAAAAAAAAACCTTTACAATCACTTTAGGCTGTAATGGAGTCCGCAGTGCTGGAGAACAGAAATCCCTAATTGGAAAGCAATTAAGCAAAAGAGATGCCAGAAAACAAGATTACCACCAAGGGGCAGAAGACCGGATGGGGCACTACAGCAAAGCCTGGATAAAAAACACTTAAAGTGATTGTAAACAATCATCTTATAAAACAACCCATTCCGTTTAAAATAGAAATGAAAGGTAAAGGGGACTGACAGTAACACCAGGGATTTCACATGAAGGAAGCAATACAAAGAGAACAGGATACTTTCTCATACAAGTACATGGTACAGCAGGCACATATCAGGAATATGAAGTGTTGAGGTAACAAATGCTTTAAGCCATGATCAGGTAGACAGTACTACCCGTATTTCCACCATCCACCACCTTGAGTTGTGATTCTGTGCATCAACACCACCACCAAAGGCTGGAAGGCTCACTTACTAGCTCACATGGACCTCTCACTACAAGAGGTCAAAAAGCGCTTGTGGCTCCATACCCAGCCAGGGCCTTTTAGGACTTCAGAGGATCTTCAAGCATTGACATACCAATCTGATCTTTGGAACGGGAAAGGCAAAGTTTAATGACCTCCGATTCCAACAGTGTCCTCCTCTGTACACTCAAAGTATCTGGATAGCCTTGTTTATCCTTGCTTGCTGAAAATCAGGAAGAATTTGATATTTTCTAATACCAGGGGACTATCTCACCCACCCCTAAATTAGTATAAAAAATGCAGGATATCGCATGCTCATATCCCAATGGCAGCCACCAGGGACGTCTGACCCGGGAGCTGTGGGTATAAGATCCAGAGGGGACCAGCAGCGCAAGCAGGACAGATTGAAGTATCGGGCGGTAAGGCAGTCCAACACAACCTCCAAGGTGATGGCGTGTGCTCCGTGATGTCACCACTGGATCCTCTGAAGTCCTAAAAGGCCCTGGCTGGGTATGGAGTCACAAGCGCTTTTTGGCTACTTTTAGTGAGATGTCCATGTGAACTGCTAAGCAAGCCTTTCAGCCTTTGGTGGTTATGTTGATGCACAGAATCACAACTCAAGGTGGTGGATGGTGGATATACTCACCAGGAACATCAGTATATGTCACTTGTGGACTTTCTATTATTTGTTAGTGCAACTCAGTAAAGTTATACAATATGGCGACTGTGCTGATATCTCACAGATGAGTTGCTACTTGTACTATTCCTTTATATTGTTTCATGTTGTTACACATTTAGCAAGGTTATTTCACCTTTATTAGTACTACCTGTATGCACCTCCAGGCTTCACGTTCCATCCCGAACTCTTGAAGACAGACAAACATAGTGAAATTCTCGTAATGCACTCCTCACTTATCACCCATATGTCAGTACCTTTAGGGATGTATTTTAGGATTACAATGTTTTATTTTTTTGGGGAACTGAAGCCTAAAAAAATAGCCTTTATCTGGGCCCAAACTTTTCATGAAAGTCTTTTTGGGTTGAGCTCCTCAGTATAGAATCCTTCAGCACGGTGGAGTGACATGAAATGACATCCTAATTCTTTTTTATTCTGATTTTATTGATTTTCACATAGAAAACATACGCAGAACATCAATCAGGGGAATACCATACAAACAATACATAGGGTAGGAAGTACATTTAGAATAATGGTTTGTATAAATTAGAACTGATCTGCTCCTTCGGACTACGTCACTTGTAAGGGGGTGGTGTTGTCTTTGCTTGGAATGTGTACTGTATAAAGAGGAACCCTGTTGGGTTTACAGAGGTAGAAGGGTTGATTCAACTTGAACGACTGCTTGGGGTGGATAGAGGTAGATTACGGGAAGAGGGAAGGAATAGGGGGGGGGAAGCAAAGAGAGGGAAGAGAAAAATCAAAGAGAAGGTGAGGGAAGGGCACAACTAGCAAGAGTGAGTAGAGAAGGAAGGAGGAGTAGGGATGGGGAGGAACATTGGTTTAGGAGCAGGTAGGGGGATGACCTTTTTTTTTTTTTTTTTTTTTTTTTTAAGCCTTTGGACTCATCTACAGGAAGAGGAGAACCACCATTAACCACACGTAATCCTATTATAGAACTTTGTTCCTCAAAATGTATTAAAATCTTTAAATAAAACCCCACCCTCACCCTTAAATTCTAAAAGAAGAAGTTGTTCCTTTGAGTTTTTTACCTTGATGCACTAAAGGTAAAAAACCTTCTGTGCTGCCAGACCCCCCCCCCCCCCCACCCCTCCTTATACTTACCTGAGCCCTATTTTGATTCAGTGCTGTGCATGGGAGTGATGGCTCTCTCAGTTCTCTCCTTCTTCCATGGGTAGATTGATGGCAGCGGGAGCCATTGTTCTGCCGCTGAAAATCGAATTCTGTGATGTGGGGGAGCAGGGGGCGGGGCCAGGGAACAGGTTGAGGGGTGATCTGGGGGAGGAGCCAGGGAACAGGTAGGGGGATGACCGCTCTCAATCCAATTCTGTGATGAGGAAGCAGAGGGCGGGCCGAGTCCTCTGTGTCTATGGATGCAGACAAAGCAGCTCACGAGCAAGCCTGCATGAGTGCCACCATAGAAACTGGCTTTCTGTGGAGGCATTTGCAGAAGAGGAGCCAGGGGCACCGATGGGGAACCAGAGAGGAAGATGGGGGCAACTCTGTGCAGCAAAACCTTTGCACAGAGCAGGTAAGTATAACTAATAACTCATTCTAATGCAAATACAAACATAGCTTTAATATTGCTTTAAATTGGAAAAGAAGGAAAGACGGCTGCAATTCATATGTGTATAGAGTGTCTTACCTGCCAAAAAAATACATTCTTTTTTTTCAAATCCCCTATAAAGCCCTATAAAGCGCCTATCTTTATACCCCGCACAAGCTCACATCTGGTAGGTATACAGCAAACAATAAGTGAAAAAAAGGGCCAAATACCCAATAGTGTAAATCTGCTTTATTAAAAGATGAATTGAAAACACTCACATAAAATCTCTGGAAACAGAGCTGTACAGAAAACCTGATCTCAGGAACACGATGATGCCCCTCCTGAATTTGCGTGATTATGGCCCAGTGTTGCTCCTCCCTATGCGTTTTGTCAAAACTGATGTTACGGGGGGGGGGGCATGCTGTTTTCCTACCGGACTGGATGTGAGCTTACATGGAGAATAAACATAAGAGCTGCCAGGTCTCTCATTACAACATACATTCTTTGACCACTCTTACCTAGGGGGTCATGTCTTTCTGGTAACCTTGTAATTTGGCAGCTGTGGTGATATGGAGATGATGCAGAGAGGACAGTTGAAGATCCCATTTTTACAGTGTTGGATTTTCTTATGTGGTGGACTGTTATGAGAACCAACACCACCTGTTTTCACTTTGCATTTATGTTTGTGCGTTTTACACTACTGAAGAATAAAATTTTTTAAGGGATCACGTTTTGCATGTCTAGTGCTACACTTAATTCTGTTTGTTCAAATGCAAATCTTTTGATGTAGCACCCTCTAGTGTGCTAGAATAGGTTAGCTGGGGAGTAGGAAAATTTAGCCTGACTGAGAGCCAGGCCTGGGTTGAATCTGGGTCAGGGCTGAGTGACTCAGGGAGGCTGGATGACTCAGCAAGCAGCACCTCTGGTAACTCCCCCTGCTCTCTGGAACCTTGGAGAAGCTTCCAGAAGTTGAGGGTGGAGTATGGGAGGAGCTTCTTAAAGTATTAACAAGGGCCCCAGCCAATCCCCAGCAAAATGGGCTGGCAGGGGGCAGGCACCTCTTAAATACTCCTGGGTCATGCCAGCAAGGGACAGTCGGGTGAAGAATGGAGATGGAGTGCTGATGAGGCTGTTGGTGGTCCTTGAGGGTGCCCCCTAGTCTGGGGGTGTGACCTCAGGCCTAGGGTTTTGGGTGTTGGAGGGACCCTCTACAACACAAATAGGAATCCTTTCCTGGATGCATGGAAGCAAGTGTGAGGACAGTGGGAGAAAGTCAGCATGTCTGGGAGATCTCCTGAGGAGTCAGCTGGGGGGGCTGGTGAGTGAGCAGTCTGGGAGGACTGTGGAGTAGTAGCCAGGGGGGCTAGTGAGAGGGGCAGCTATGGCCAGGTGGGCTGGCAGTGCCAGAAGAGGTGATGCTGGGATCAGTAACCACAGGTATGGAAGCTGGACACTGACTTTTGCTACACATTTAAAGGGGCTATCTATAACAGGCTGTTGCTCTAAGATCTGACTGAGTACTGGGTTAGGATCATCTTTTCGTCAAGTGTGCAAGTGGAGTTCTGCAAGCGAGTGTGCTGGAGGAAACTGAGGAGTGTATATAGACTGTATATAGGAAAGTTGTGCCTGAAGTTCAAGTTTTGTCCCCTCAATAAAGTACAAAAAAAAAAAAAAAGTGTAGGACTGTTTTATGACTCTGAGAGACCGTGGAGCTTCAGTGTAACTGGCTGTGCAGGATGGGCGACCCCAAATTCACTTGCGGCTCCTATGTGGGGTGCCTTCTACATTGGTAAGGTGCATTGTGGTACCATTAGGAATGAAAGGCTCCACACTGAACTAACATGCATACTAAGCATATGTGTGCCTTGTGGTAATGCTCGCTCAGGGACTGACAACCACTATTCCCAAAGGCCAGAGAAACATCGCCATGGGCTGGTATTGTCAGTGACATTGTGTGTTCATCTCCAGCTGAGGTTTCAAATTTAATGGGGATGGGATGGCATACACGGTTTTCTCTTTAACTATAATATCTCATTAAATTTTATCTTCAGCTACGTGTAATATTACACTTATCAATGCAGTATAAATCCAGTGTAGTTTTCACCAATATAGGTATTCCATGTTCTTTTATTGCAAAACCTGATAGATTACATTTCCCTTTTCCTCGTTGTCTGTGGAGGTTCTCATGTATCCAGGTCATGGTATATCTAGTACTAGTTGGTACATTCAGCTGGGCTTCTTCTGTAATGCTGAAGACTTTTTGTAGCTTATTTAAGCCACTTCTTCAGTTTGAATGAGTATTTTTATCTACAGAAGTAGCACAGACGCCTTAATTCAATCACCACGGGTGTGTCAAGGCAAAAGGTTGATTGTCCAGGGTCAGGATAGGAGGTGTAAAAGTCATAGAACCCCCCCCCCCCCTTGTTACATCATCCCATCCTTGTTGGTAGGAAGTCTACATAGCTGTTAAAGTTGAATTACAGTCTAGATCTAACCAAGCTTACAATGGCTCCCCCCACCCCCAATTCCAACTACTATGTAGAAGGAAGATGCTTATATTATTATTATTATTATACAGGATTTATATAGTGCCAACAGTTTACGCAGCGCTTTACAATATAAAAGGGAGACAATACAGGTAAAATACAATAAAATACAAGATGGATTAAGAGGGCACTGCTCAGAAGAGCTTACAATCTAATAGGGTGGGGCAGGTGGTACAAAAGGTTGTAACTGTGGGGAATGAGCTGATGGAAGTGGTAGGAGATTAGTTGGAGACGTGATAGGCTTTCCTGAAGAGATGAGTTTTAAGGGATCGCCTGAAGGTAGCAAGAGTAGGGCATAGCCGGACCAGTGGAGGTAGCGAGTTCTAGAGGATGGGAGAGGCTCTGGAGAAATCCTGGAGACGAGCATGGGAGGAGGAGATGAGAGAGCTTGAGAGCAGGAGGTCTTGAGAAGAGCGGAGAGGACGGTTTGGGTGATATTTGGAGACAAGATTGGTGATGTAGCTCGGGGCAGAGTTGTGAATGGCTTTGTATGTTGTGGATAGTATTTTGAATTTCATTCGCTGGGTGATTGGGAGCCAGTGTAGGGATTGGAGGAGAGGGTTGGCAGACACTGAGCACCCTCACTTATTCTCAGGGTGCTCCAGTCCAGTCACGTGATCGGCTCCCAGTGGCAGGACATTCCACAACGTAAGCCTATGGGGGACGCCAGAAGCCAGGAATTCTATCCATTGTCAGCACTCTCTCTTCTTTTTTAAAGCCAGCCACTGGGTGCCGATCACGTGACCGGACTAGATACCCTGAGAATTTGCATCTACCTTCTACAGGGTCATTAATGTAGGTGTTAGAAAGGGATAGGAGCAAGTAGATCTAGGCCTGAATTCCACTTTAATCCTTCGATTTCCATAGCTGAAGGTGTGAATTGTTGTCAAATCACCAGGATAGAGATGTGAAAACAGAATTATATGTGGAAGACAGATGATGTCAAAGGCCCTCACCCCTGTTCAGCGATGGTGTTTTAGTTTAATGTAGATGGACAGCAAAGAGATGCATTTTTGGTCAGAGAGGACAACTGATTTGCAAGCGGTATGAAGGAGGCCATCATGCAACAACTACCTGCAAATGTTTGGCCCTGAATGCAGACTGTCTGCAAGAATAAGGCAAATGGCCTTATTCGTAACTGTGAATGGGGCCTAAAATACGAGTGACTGGTTCTCTACTAAACACCCAACACACTGAGCTGATTGTAGTCTTTAGTTGTTCCAGCTTCTGATCACTTTCCAGTGTAAGATCACCTACTGAAGAGTCTGGAATTAATTGCAACACTTGGCATGACTGGCTGATTGACTGATGAGCATCTGTAAACCTTTCACCTCTGCCGAAGCAAAAATTAATATGTAATTATTTATTTATTTATGTTCCAAGGTGGAGAAATCATCATGTTCTTTTGCTGGGTTCCTTCAAAGTAAGTGTGTTTGTGTGTAGTGTGTGTGTATATGTATGTATATATATATATATATATATATATTCCTTTTTTATTACCCTTTTTATGATTTAAAATAATAAGATTGGAGGGTGGAGCTGTAACTGCTTAGATTTATAGAGTTGTGTTTTAATTACAGGTTCATCTACTGAGCTCTGTAATCAACAGGATTTTTGTGAAACAGAGCAGCTAAGAATACAACGGATAATGCATAAAAAGAGCCTAGAGATCCACCTGCTGCATGAATATGATAAATAAATATATATGTATAGGACTTTTTTTCTCAGAGAATAGGTGCAGGAACTCCCCCTTTCTGAGCCACTCCTTTTCTCCACCCCCTACCCACCTCCTTGGTTCTATCCCCTACCCACCTCCCAGTACTGCCCTTTTAGACAATACAGAACCAAGTATTAATTTCTGGTGCTAAGTAATCCGTAACGAATTTGGTAATTATAACAAGAAAAGCAGTAAAATAGAACCCCTGCAGCCAGTAACAATAGAGCCCCCGCCAGCAACAATAGACCACCCCACCACAAAAAATCCCCCCCAGCAACAATAGACTCCCAGCAGCAACAGCAGATCTCCCCACAGCCAGCATCAATAGATTCTCCGGCAGCCAGCAACAATAGACCCCTCCCTCAACAGTAGATCTCTCCCAGCAACTGACCCCCCAGCAATATAAGACCCACCCCCAGCAACAGTAGGTCTTCCACCAGCAGCAATAGACTTCCTCAGAAACAATAGACCCCCATGCAAAAATAGATACCCTCCAGCTAGAATAGATCCCCTAGCAGTGAGTATCAATAGACCCTGCAGCGCACCCCAGCACCACTTGCTGTCAGTGGTGAAGGTGACGAAACTGCGTTCCCCCGCGTTCCCGCTGAAAAAAAGCCCTGTATATATGTAAATATATACACTATATATGAGAGCGTCCTTCACGCTAATGTGAGTAAATTGAGTTGTATCTATAGCGAGGATGTGTAAATAAATGTACAGGACCAGCAGCAAAACCTAAAAGTGTTCACAGTACACAAAATAGAAAAGGAATGATAAAGTGATCACTTTATCACTCCATAAACACTATATTACCAAAAGTATTGTAACACCTGCCTTTACACGCACATGAACTTTAATGGTCTCCCAGTCTTAGTCCGTAGGGTTCAATATTGAGTTGGCCCACCCTTTGCAGCTATAACAGCTTCAACTTTTCTGGGAAGGCCACAAGGTCCACAAGGTTTAGGAGTGTGTCTATGGGAATGTTTGACCATTCTTCGAGAAGCGTATTTGTGAGGTCAGGTACTGATGTTGGACAAAAAGGCCTGGCTCACAGTCTCCCCTCGAATTCATCCCAAAGGTGTTCTATCAGGTTGAGGTCAGGACTCAAAAAACACAAAGCACGGTCCATAAAGTAATGAGTGAGTGAGTTTGGGGTGGATAAACTTGACTGGCCTCAACCCGATAGAACACTTTTGGGATGAATTAGAACGGAGACTATGAGCCAGGCCTTCTCATCCAACATTAGTGTGTGCCGTCACAAATGCGCTTCTGGAAGAATGGTCAAACATTCCTATAGACACACTACTAAACCTTGTGGACAGCCTTCCCAGAAGAGTTGAAGCTGCTATAGCTGCAAAGGGTGGGCCAACTCAATATTGAACCCTACGGACTAATAGGGCGTACACACGGTCGGACTTTGTTCGGACATTCCGACAACAAAATCCTAGGATTTCTTCTGACGGATGTTGGCTCAAACTTGTCTTGCACACACACGGTCACACAAAGTTGTCGGAAAATCCGATCGCTCTAAACGCGGTGACGTAAAACATGTACGTCGGGACTATAAACGGGGCAGTGGCCAATAGCTTTCATCTCTTTATTTATTCTGAGCATGCGTGGCACTTTGTCCGTCAGATTTGTGTACACACGATCGGAATTTCCGACAATGGATTTTGTTGTCGGAAAATTTTATCTCCTGCTGTCCAACTTTGTGTGTCGGAAAATCCGATGGAAAATGTCCGATGGAGCCCACACACGGTCGGAATTTCCGACAACACGCTCCGATCAGACATTTTCCATCGGAAAATCCGACCGTGTGTACGGGGCATAAGACTGGGATATCATTAATGTTCGGGTGTGTGTAAAGGCAGGTGTCCCAATACTTTTGGTAATATAGTGTGTGTGTGTATATATATATATATATATATATATATATATATATATATATATATATATATATATATATATATATATATATATATATATATATAATTTTTTTTGTTTGTATTTTAGCTGTTACTGCTTAGATTCATACAGTTATGTATTAATTGCAGGTTTATCTACTGAGCTCTGTAAACAATAGGATTTTTGTGCAACAGAGCAGCTAAAGAATACAAAGCAAAATTCATAAAAAGAGCCTAGAGATCCACCTGGTGCATGAATATGATAAATCTATCTATCTATCTATCTATCTATCTATGGATATGGATATCTGGATATAGATATGGATATCTGGATATGGATATGGATATAGATATGGATATCTGGATATAGATATAGATATGGATATCTGGATATGGATATAGATATGGATATCTGGATATGGATATCTGGATATAGATATGGATATCTGGATATGGATATCTGTATATAGATATAGATCTGGATATGGATATAGATATGGATATCTGGATATGGATATCTGGATATGGATATAGATATGGATATCTGGATATGGATATCTGGATATAGATATAGATATGGATATCTGGATATGGATATAGATATGGATATCTGGATATGGATATCTGGATATAGATATAGATATGGATATCTGGATATAGATATGGATATGGATATCTGGATATAGATATGGATATCTGGATATAGATATAGATATGGATATCTGGATATGGATATAGATATGGATATCTGGATATGGATATCTGGATATAGATATAGATCTGGATATGGATATAGATATGGATATCTGGATATGGATATCTGGATATGGATATAGATATGGATATCTGGATATGGATATCTGGATATAGATATAGATATGGATATCTGGATATAGATATGGATATGGATATCTGGATATAGATATGGATATCTGGATATAGATATAGATATGGATATCTGGATATGGATATAGATATGGATATCTGGATATGGATATCTGGATATAGATATGGATATCTGGATATGGATATCTGTATATAGATATAGATCTGGATATGGATATAGATATGGATATCTGGATATGGATATCTGGATATAGATATGGATATCTGGATATGGATATCTGGATATAGATATGGATATCTGGATATGGATATCTGGATATAGATATGGATATCTGGATATGGATATCTGGATATAGATATGGATATCTGGATATGGATATCTGGATATGGATATGGATATCTGGATATGGATATGGATATCTGGATATGGATATCTGGATATGGATATCTGGATATGGATATCTGGATATGGATATCTGGATATAGATATGGATATCTGGATATGGATATGGATATGGATATCTGGATATAGATCTGAATTTATGGGTATGCCACATGGTTTGCAAAAGAGGTGAACATACATTTGGGTACCATCATCCTAAATATGACTAAGATCAGGAAATAGGGTAAAAAGAGGGATCAGAGCAAGGACCTCTCCAATAATGTCCTGCCTCTTTTACAAAAACAACGGACTATTACGGTACCATAAGAAAGACTTGAGTTAAAAAAGCATAAATTTATTTCAAAACATGATAAAAAAGTCCAAAAGGGGACATCATTTGTACATATTCATAACATGACATGCATAGACAATAATAATTGTTTTACAGCATTGTTGATACTAAGTTGGTATAGCTAATGCCCACACAAACATATGGACAGAAATTGTATGGTGTGATACTTGCAGACGTGACCTCTACGTTTCGCGGTCACAGCCGCTTCTTCAGGAGGCGTCTAACAGTATATAGTCTATGAGGGTAAAGAACAATACAGTATCAACATAGTAAAAAACATACATGATTTTACAAAAAGTACATAGTTGGTATTGGAGAATATATCTGAAATTTGAAGTTTGAAAATTGCACTCACCAAGCTATAACCATAACGGTTCTCTGGAGCGATATTTGTGAGACGCCCTCACGAGGCGTTCCCCCGGGGCGGGTCAGGGAGGCAAATTAAGGTAATGCTATTATAAAAAATTCAATGGGATAAGGTTTTTAAACAATCAGTCGGTGTGTCTAGATAAAGAACACCCGGGAGTGTTGAAGTGGGAGTGAAGGGATAAGTGCTAAGGGAAATGGCTGGAAAGACAAAGAAGGAGGGGGAGGATTCTTGGAGGGGGACAAAGAGGGAAAAGAGAAAAAAGAGAACAGGGAAAAGAGGGGAAAAAAAAGAAGGGAAAAAAAGAAAAAGCTACTCCTTGATGAGGGAATGGTCGAGTCGGATCCCTCAGATGGTAATTCCGACCCCCCCCGATCTGTCAAACGACTAGTACTTCCCAATCTCAATATCCTATCCCCAGAACTCCTCAAAAAATAAAGTCCAAAGCTTTTCCTGATTTACTGACCTGTCCCTCCATCTGGGCTTTTTTGCATGAATGTATTCTTTCCCTTAAAAAAGAACGATGGCAGACATCATCCTCTAATTTGACCCGACAACAATTCCGAGCGGTTACCAAATTACAAAAAAACACCAATTTAGTTATAAAGCAATCTGACAAAGGTGGCAACCTTGTGTTGATGACTCACCATCAATATCAGACCATGTGTCTTGATATCCTTTCCAACTCCAACTGGTATCTACCCATTGAAGATCACTTCATTCAACAAACCATTGATGAATTTAGGGGACTCATCGGTGGGGCCTTCCTCGAGGGCCTCATCGATGACGACACCTATAAATTCATCAATGTACAATACCCACGTACTCCCACATTTTATGCCTTACCAAAAACTCATAAAAACCTTTCCGTACCCCCAGGTCGACCCATTGTTTCTGGGAAGGGTTCCCTAACGGAAAACGCCAGCAAATTGGTGGATACTTTTCTTTTACCTCATGTTATGAGACTACCTTCTTATATCAGGGACACAACCGACCTGTTGAAACACATCGAGGGGATCCAGATCCCTCCGGACGCCCTCCTCGTGGCTATTGATGTTGAGGCCTTGTACTCAAGCATCCCCCACGAGCAGGGCGTCCGGATGGCTGGCTCCTTTCTGATGGAACAAGACCATCACACCTGGCCCACCAATACCTTCATCTTAAAACTCTTAGAATTTATTTTGACCAGAAATTATTTTTTATTTATGGATCAAATGTATCTTCAAATCCAAGGCGTTGCAATGGGCACATCTTGTGCCCCCTCATACGCGAATTTATATCTTGGCGGTTGGGAACGAATGGTCTTCAGTGATGACCTCATGGAACCATTTTTGGACCATGTTTTGGGATGGTTTAGGTTTATTGATGACCTTTTGGTCATTTGGACAGGCACTGAGCAACTTTTACAGACATTTATTGCAGAGCTAAACATCAACTCATTCAACCTCCATTTCACCTTTTCCCATGATAGACTAAGCATTCCATTTCTAGACGTTTTGATTACCAAGGATTCCACCGGTCACCTAACTACTGACCTTTATCGCAAACCCACCGCAGGCAACACTTTGTTGCACGCCTCTAGTCTCCATCCCCGTCCTCTGGTCCGCAGTATTCCTTTTGCTCAGTATCTTAAACTGAGAAGAAACTGCACAGAGGACGGGGCTTTCTACAAACAGGCGAATGCTCTCCGCACACGATTGTTGGCGAGAGGCTATAAACGTACCGTACTAAGAAAAGCTTTCAACAAGGCTTTGGCCTTGGACCGACAAACATTATTATATGGCCCTCCTCGTCCTAAACAACCTTATATGACCAAGATTATCACTAAATTCTCCACCCATCACCAGCAATTACGAAAAATACTGTCAAGCCATTGGCATATCTTAACTGACCACCATGTCCTCAAAAAATATATCAAACCCACTCCTGACCTGGTTTTTAAAAGGGCCACTTCTTTAAGGGATAGATTAACACACAGTCATTACAGGGTTCCTTCCCCTGTTCCATCGCAACCCAGAGGCACATATAAATGTGGCAACTGTCCACATTGCCCCTGGATCCAAGAAGGACAACACTTTTTACTTCCCAATGGGGAAATGTTTGTCCCCAAACATTCGGCCCATTGTGGCACACGTGGTGTCATCTACCTTATGACCTGCGTGTGTAGCGCCTTTTATGTGGGGAAGACAATTAGAGAGCTGCGGCAGAGACTGGGGGACCATCTATATGCCTCTACGAATGGTAAGCTCACCACTGTGGGCCGCCATATAGGCATTTATCATCGTTTCAATCTGGATTATATCCGGTTTACAGTATTAGACGTTGTCCCGAAAGACCCCCGAGGGGGCAACTGGGACCGCGAAATTTTAAGACGTGAATCCTTGTGGATTGAGCGACTTAATGCATGTGTCCCTCCTGGTATTAATGAGACACATTCATATAAATATTTTCTTGACTAATCTAGTTATAACTTGTTTCTTTTTCCCCAGTCCCTGCCGTAGCTCAACCATTCACACATAAGGGATCTCCAACAATAATAAATCAATAATAAATAAAAAATCGTTTGTGTGTACATTCATATAACTAAGTACATCAATTATCGCATTCAGCAAAATCCTTTGAACTTTATCAGACTTCAGGTTCTTTCCTTAGGACCATATACCGGTGGACTCTTTATTTACATAGTCAATGTTTTTCAATGTCTTTGTTTGTGGCTGACTTCATTATTCCAGTAGATGACTTGCTGTTTCAGTTAAAGTCATGTATATTTAGATTGCAATTGCTATATATTGTCCTGGGACGGGCTGCGATGCATGCCTCCGCAGTTGTGGGCGGTCCCGCTGCTGGAGACCATGCACCGCCTCCCCCCCTCCCAGTTTATTGTTTTGAAACATCATGTGCACCTTAATAATTACTTAATTGCACCTGCCATTCTGCTCTGAGGGGATGTGAGGAGTTTATTCTCCCCCTGTGGCGGGTCTGCGTTCCTCCGGCGGTAGCCTGGGCTCTTCAGAGCTCAGCTGCCGCTTCGTTTTGACCAGTGCCTATGCACTGGCCGATGTTGAGCTATGCGCCTGCGCTGGACGTAGTGCCCGCGCCTGCGCAATAGTGGAGGATCGGACCCGGAAGTGTATGCGACGGTTCTTTCCGCCGTTTGAACTTCCGGGTTGGAGGCATTTAAGATGCCCAGACCCAGCTGCTTACAGCGTCTGACGGACACCCAGCACCGCATCAACGCCACCTGGAAACCCTGTAAGTACTTATTGTACAGTCTCTATGCAGGATAGGATTACCCATCACCTCTGTGTGTTTTCCCTCCCTGCTAAACATGAAAAAGAGTTTACTATATGTGCCTACTCTTAACCTTTCTTCCATGGGTTTATATCCCTTATAGTGATTTCTTGCGACGACATGGTGTGGCGTTTTGGCCACCCATGTTAATCTGGGTGTCAGCAGCCTTTAGGTCTGGGTTCATCATAACAACAATAGGTAAAAATGCTTTTACCATCTTCAATTTTCTCTCTGTTTATTTTGTGTGTTTCTTAACCAGGTATGCAGGGATACTTGCTGCATTTCACATCCCTCACTCCCTTCCCCTTCCCTACCCCCTTCCCCCCTTTTCCTCTCCCTTTCCCCCCCCTCCCTTCCTTTCCCTTTCCCTCTTTTTTCCCTCTTCTCTTGTTCTTCCCCATCCCCTGTTTTCTCTTGCCTTTCTCTTCCTTCTTTTCCTTCTACCCTTTCTATTTGTGTTTCTTTTCCTTTCTTTTTCCTTCCCTTCCCCTTCCTCCTTTTTTCCCCATTTTTCCTCCCCCCTCCCCCTTTCCCCTATCCCTTCCCTATTCTTTCCCTTTCCCTTCCCTCTCCCCGCCTTCTCTCCCCCCTCCCCCCTCCCCACTTCCAACACAGTTCCTGTCCCTTCCTACCTTATCCCTCCCTTTCTTTTTCTTTTTCTTTTTCTTTTTTCCCCTTCTTTTTTTTCCCCTCTTTTCCCTGTTCTCTTTTTTCTCTTTTCCCTCTTTGTCCCCCTCCAAGAATCCTCCCCCTCCTTCTTTGTCTTTCCAGCCATTTCCCTTAGCACTTATCCCTTCACTCCCACTTCAACACTCCCGGGTGTTCTTTATCTAGACACACCGATTGATTGTTTAAAAACCTTATCCCATTGAATTTTTTATAATAGCATTACCTTAATTTGCCTCCCTGACCCGCCCCCGGGGGAACGCCTCGTGAGGGCGTCTCACAAATATCGCTCCAGAGAACCGTTATGGTTATAGCTTGGTGAGTGCAATTTTCAAACTTCAAATTTCAGATATATTCTCCAATACCAACTATGTACTTTTTGTAAAATCATGTATGTTTTTAACTATGTTGATACTGTATTGTTCTTTACCCTCATAGACTATATACTGTTAGACGCCTCCTGAAGAAGCGGCTGTGACCGCGAAACGTAGAGGTCACGTCTGCAAGTATCACACCATACAATTTCTGTCCATATGTTTGTGTGGGCATTAGCTATACCAACTTAGTATCAACAATGCTGTAAAACAATTATTATTGTCTATGCATGTCATGTTATGAATATGTACAAATGATGTCCCCTTTTGGACTTTTTTATCATGTTTTGAAATAAATTTATGCTTTTTTAACTCAAGTCTTTCTTATGGTACCGTAATAGTCCGTTGTTTTTGTAAAAGAGGCAGGACATTATTGGAGAGGTCCTTGCTCTGATCCCTCTTTTTACCCTATTTCCTGATCTTGGATATAGATCTGGATATGGATATCTGGATATAGATCTGGATATGGATATCTGGATATGGATATGGATATCTGGATATGGATATAGATCTGGATATGGATATGGATATCTGGATATGGATATCTGGATATGGATATCTGGATATAGATCTGGATCTGGATCTGGATATGGATATGGATATCTGGATATAGATCTGGATATGGATATCTGGATATAGATCTGGATATGGATATCTGGATATGGATATGGATATCTGGATATGGATATAGATCTGGATATGGATATCTGGATATGGATATGGATATGGATATCTGGATATGGATATCTGGATATGGATATCTGGATATAGATCTGGATCTGGATATGGATATGGATATGGATATCTGGATATGGATATCTGGATATATAAATACCTATATAGATATATAAATATCTATTATATGTTTATCTATTTAAAAATGACCCAAAGCCGTTGTAGCCTAAACTAGAATGACAGCTTACACCTAACTAGCCTTAAAACTGTTCCTTCCCCCCTACTATTACCTGTGCTGACTAACCTGTGTAAGAACGACACATATACTTACCTATTTGAAGCCTGTATAGTCCAGTCATATGATTCTCTGTGTCAGCCATGCAGCGTCTGGAGATGAGGTGATGCCTGGAGTGGTGACATCACTTATAGGCTTCACCCATAGGCTTCAGTGGCCCATCCATTATTGGCGCTACCTCCTCTCCCCTGCAGCTGCTCTGGCTGACACAGGGGAGGCAGATGTTGGGGGGGGAGAGGACAGTTTTGAGGCTAGTGAGGTGTAAGCTGGAATTCTACCTTAACCATAAGATGGCCAGACCTTTACCGTAAGTGTTCTTCAGTTTTCAAAGTTTTCACATTTCAAATTTTCAAAGTTTTCAAATCTCCTATTTGTAAAGTTTTTTTTTGTTTTTGTTTTTGTTTTTTTTTTCACCTTGTCTTTTTATATCAAAATCTTCATAAAGGTTTTTTGATTGGATACATTCACCGTTTCCCTGCATTATTTTGGCAGGTTTAGATATAACCTTAGTTTGTATGTATATCTAATTTTTTTTTTTTTTTTTTTTTAGAATTGTGTGTAGAAGGGTGAAAACCCCTATTGGTTTATATTTTTGCTGTCTGCATACTGTTGGGGAAATTTCCCTTCACTTCCTGTCCCAGAGATACAACAGGAAGTGAGAGTAAATCTCCCAAAGTGAGGGAATTCCTCTCTGAGATAGTTGTCCCCGGACATCCATCAGTTTAATGCCGTCTTATAACCAGGATGTGAGGACCTGCTAAGTCACGCTTGGCACTTTTTGTAAGACCCTCGAGGCCCCTGCATTTATTAATCTGTGTTTTCCCATTGCCCTTTAATAGAAGGAATTTCCCGCAGTCTCCTGTAATTTGTCTCCAGTTTATGTCTTCTGGAGCATGTCCCCAGTCTCTATCATCTCCTAAAGAATGTTAGAAGTCTCCGACCATCAATTGTAGCAAACCCGTAGACTGTGACCATATCCTGTTGCATGTCTTTCCTTTTGGAATTTGTTGAATATAATGTGCGGCCCTTTTGGAGATATCCTTTGAGCTCCCCTATATTAAGAAAGTTGGCCACCACGGCTAATAGATAACGGTCACAATGTATCTGATGGAGGAATAAATGTCCTTTTTATTCCACAGAGAGGACAGACGGCTCCTTTGTAATGTAAGTACAAAATTCCTGCTTCAGACTCCGGAAATAATAACCTTTATTGGGGAAATTGATGACAGATTGCACACATTAGGGGGGGGGGGGGCAATAACAAAGAGGGGTGCAGACATAAGTCCTAATCTGAGAAAACAAAGTAGATCCTTCGGATCACAAGTCCCTTGTTAATTAAGAGTAGGGATGAGCCGAATGTACCTGGGACAGTACAGGGGAGTTTTTGGTGAACTTTACTGGAGCTCTTGTTTGCAGAATTTGAACCCTATTGAAGTCACTTTAAATTAAAAACTGTTCTGGCCATTTTATAAGCTAATAGGCAAGGGATTATCAAAAAATCGCAACAGGGGGTGGGCACTGCCCTGCCGAACATGTACCAATGCAAAAAAAAAAAAAAAGTAGCGATTTTAATAATATGCAAAGTGATTGTAAACCCTCAAATGTTTTTCCTCCTAAACACTTGCCTACCGGGCACTTCACCCCCTTCCTGCCCAGGACAATTTTCAGCTTTCAGCGCTGTCGCACTTTGAATGACAATTGCAACACAGTACCCAAACTACATTTTTATAATTTTTTTTTCACACAAATAGAGCTTTTTTGCCAAATAAACAAACCGAAAAAAAAAACTTTCATAGTTTTGCAAACAGGTCATTTTTCTCCTTCATTAATGTGCGCTGATGAGGTGGCACTGACGGGCACTGATGGGCGGCACTGATGGGCGCTGATAAGGTGGCACTGATGGGCACTGATGGGCGGCACTGATGGGCGCTACTGATGGGCACTGATAGGAGGCACTAATGGGTACTGATTTGTGGCACTGATAAGAGGCACTAATGGGTACTGATAGGCACTAATATGTGGCACTGATAGGCGGCACTAATGGGTACTGATAGGCACTGATATGTGGCACTGATGGGCACTGGTAGGTGGCACTGATAGGTTACATTGAGGAAGCAGTGGTGGGCACCGATTGGCAGCAGTGGTGGGCACCGATTGGCAGCAGTGGTGGGCACCGATTGGCAGCACTTTTGCAGAAGCCAATTTATCGGCTCATTTCTCCTCTCCTCCATACGCTGATAGTGTGAGAAGGAGCAGTGTAGAGAGCCGATAACCGGCTTCTGTTGACATTGTGTTCAGGTGTGATTGGACACAGCTGATCACTTGGTAAAGAGCCACTGATTTGGCTCTTTGCATCAATCTGTTTTTGGCAGCGTCTGGAGGTCACTGCGATCACAGAGCGCATCGCCCACGTCCAGAAGTGGGCACGCAGCAAGCGCAGTCATGGGATGACCACGCTGGAGCCTTCATTCAGCTATAGCACAGTCAACAAGTGGTTAAGATAACAAACATGTTATACTTACCTGCTCTGTAATGGTTTTGCACAGAGCAGCCCCGATCCTCTTCTTCTTGGGTCCCCGTTGGCACTGCTGACAGTTCCTGGCCGGTTCATTGTGTTTAATAACAAAGTAACTTGGGATACCCATCATCTATACCAGACCCTTATCTTACATGGTGGTCTGGTATAGATATTCATTGTGGACACCACTTAAAAAAAAAAAGTTTGGGAATCTCACTAAAAATATATATCAGACACTTATCCTTAGTGAAAATTTGTGGGAAACCCCATACAAAAAAGGAAAAAAAAGTGTGCGCCCCCCCAAAATCTTTAACAGACCCTTGACCAAGCAGGCAGCCTGTAAAAGCCATGAAAAGGAGTGATGAGGGTGCAACTCCCCTCTTGAGGTCACATGCCCTCATCATGGGGTAGGTAGGAGGAATTCCCTTCTTAGACAGTTTTCACCAAAACAAATGTTCCTACTGGAAGCTGTCCCCTCACCTCCTATTCATGTGACAACTCAAAAATTTTATTTTTGCCATCAATTTCTGCACCAGAGACAATGGGCAAATGGGGAAGGGTGCATACAGTGGGGCAAAAAAGTATTTAGCCAGTCACCAATTGTGCAAGTTTTCCCACTTAAAAAGATGAGAGAGGCCTGTAATTGTCATCATAGGTATACCTCAACTATGAGAGACAAAATGTGGAAACAAATCCAGACAATCACATTGTCTGATTTTTGAAAGAATTTATTTGCAAATTATGGTGGAAAATATGTATTTTGTCAATATCAAAAGTTCATCTCAATACTTTGTTATATATCCTTTGTTGGCAATAGGGATGAGCCGAACACCCCCCGGTTCGGTTCGCACCAGAACCCGCGAACGGACCGAAAGTTCGCACGAACGTTAGAACCCCATTGACGTCTATGGGACTCGAACGTTCGAAATCAAAAGTGCTCATTTTAAAGGCTAATTTGCATGGTATTGTCCTAAAAAGGGTTTGGGGACCCGGGTCCTACCCCAGGGGACATGTATCAATGCAAAAAAAACTTTTAAAAACGGCCGTTTTTTCGGGAGCAGTGATTTTAATGATGCTTAAAGTAAAAAAAAAAAAAAGTGAAATATTCCTTTAAATATCGTACCTGGGGGGTGTCTATAGTATGCCTGTAAAGTGACGCGTGTTTCCCATGTTTAGAACAGTCCCTGCACCAAATGTCATTTTTAAAGGAAAAAATCTCATTTAAAACTGCTTGCGGGTTTAATGTCATGTCGGGTCATGGCAATATGGATGAAAATCAGTGAGACAAACGGCATGGGTACCCCCCAGTCCATTACCAGGCCCTTTGGGTCTTGTATGGATATTAAGGGGAACCCCGCACCCAAATTAAATAAGGAAAGGTGTGGGGCCACCAGGCCCTATATACTCTGAACAGCAGTATACAGGCGGTGCAAACAAGACAGGGACTGTAGGTTTGTTGTTAAGTAGAATCTGTTTGTAATTTTGAACATTTTTAACGTGTTTAGCTCCAGCCAAAAAATCTTTTCTAAGCTTTTTGGAAAACATAGGGAAGGGTTATCACCCCTGTGACATTTGTTTTGCTGTCTTTCCTCCTCTTCAGAAGATTTCACCTCACTTTTTTGTCCCAATGAAAAATGTTTTTTGAAAATGTGGGTTTTTTTGTGGAACAAGGATTGGAAAGCATCAGTGGAAAGGAGAAATTGTTTTCCCATATTAACTCTTACAGGAAAGAATTTCCCTTCCTAGGGGTAGATTTCATCTCACTTCCTGTTGTCTCCTTCCGTTTGCAAGTAGGAGTCGTTTGTAAGTTAGATGTTTGAAAGTAGGGTCCTGCCCTATATACTCAGCAGAAATTTGGGCCTTAGGTGTTGCTGTGGCCACAACACTGTAAGCCCTCACAGGGCCCTGCTGTGAAATATTAGATCAAGAATTGTAATTACATGCCCCTGTTGAACAGGAGCTGAAAAATTAGGCCTTAGGCACTGGTGCCACAACACTGCAACCCCTCACAGACACTCTAGTTGGAACGCAGGAACGAGCCCTGCTGCAAAGTATTGCATCAAAAATTGTAATTACACGCCCCTGTTAGACAGGGGCAGAAAAATTGGGCCTTAGGCACTGGTGCTGGTGCCACAACACTGCAACCCCTCACAGACACTCTAGTTGGAACGCAGGAACGAGCCCTGCTGCAAAGTATTGCATCAAAAATTGTAATTACACGCCCCTGTTAGACAGGGGCAGAAAAATTGGGCCTTAGGCACTGGTGCTGGTGCCACAACACTGCAACCCCTCACAGACACTCTAGTTGGAATGCAGGAACGAGCCCTGCTGCAAAGTATTACATCAAAAATTGTAATTACACGCCCCTGTTAAACAGGGGCTGAAAAATTGTGCCTTAGGCACTGGTGGTGGCGCCCAGAACCAAAAATGTTCTTACAAGCTATCAGCGTGATGATTGAGGAGGAAGAGGATAATTACTCAGGGATAGTTACTCAGCATCAGCATAGGCAGTCTTTGAAGGGATCTGAGATTTCAAAAAAAATTATTCGGTTACATCAGCATCAGGTGCTTGGTAGCTGGTGGTGATCCAAGACTTATTCATTTTTATGAAGGTCAGCCGATCGACCGAGTCGGTGGACAGACGCACCCTGTGATCGGTTACCACGCCTCCAGCAGCACTAAATGTGCGTTCCGAAAGAACGCTGGATGCAGGACAGGCCAGTAGCTCAATTGCATACTGTGCAAGCTCTGGCCAGTGATCCATCCTCAAGACCCAGTAACCCAGAGGATTTTCGGTGGGAAAGGTGTCCAAGTCTGATCTTGCCCCTAGGTATTCCTGCACCATGTAAAACAGACGCTGGCGATGGTTGCTGGAACCGATCATACCTTGGGGCTGCGGACCAAAAAATTGTCTGAACGCATCGGTCAGACGGCCACCTTCTCCACCGCTCCTTCTTTGACTGACCGAAGCCTCAGCAACACGTTGTCCAGAAACAGGAGTTTGTAACCTCCCAGTCTCTGGGAACGCGTTGCACAGACCTTTCTGCAAGGCCTCCCGAAGATGTTTCATCCTCTGCTCCCTCTGCGATGGCAAGATAAGGTCCGCAACCTTACCCTTGTAACGTGGATCAAGGAGGGTTGCCAGCCAGTATTGGTCCTTCTCCTTGATACCACGAATACGAGGATCCTTACGCAGGCTTTGCAGGATCAGGGAGGCCATGCAGCGTAGGTTTGCTGAGGCATTCGGTCCGGAGTCCTCTGGGTCACTAAGAACGACATGGTCCGCAGCCACCTCCTCCCAGCCACGTACAAGTCCATGTGTTTCTTGGGACTGATCCCTTAAAGACTGCTGCTGATGCTGAGTGCCAGGCTCCACCTCCATACTGACACAATCTTCCTCCTCCTCCTCTTCCTCCTCGTCCTCTTCCTGTGTGATCGGCGGGCACGCAGGAACACTGTCTGGATAAAGGGGGCCTTGAGAGCTAAGGAAGTCCTCCTCTTCCTGCCTCTGTTCTGCCTCAAGTGCCCTGTCCATTATTCCACGCAGCGTGTGCTCCAACAGGTGGACAAGGGGGACAGTGTCACTGATGCATGCACTGTCACTGCTCACCATCCTCGTGGCCTCCTCGAATGGTGACAGGACAGTGCATGCATCCCTGATCATGGCCCACTGGCGTGGGGAAAAAAAACCAAGCTCCCCTGACCCTGTCCTGGTGCCATAGTCGCACAGGTACTCATTGATGGCCCTCTGCTGCGTGTGCAGCCGCTGCAGCATGGCCAACGTTGAGTTCCACCTGGTGGGCATGTCACAGATTAGGCGGTTCTTGGGCAGGTTAAACTCCTTTTGGAGGTCCGTCAGCCGAGCACTGGCATTATATGACCGGCGGAAATGCACACAGACTTTCCTGGCCTGCCTCAGGACATCCTGTAAGCCCGGGTACCTGCCCATGAACCGCTGCACCACCAAGTTAAGGACGTGAGCCAAACAGGGCACATGGGTCATTTGTCCCTGTCGGAGGGCAGAGAGGAGGTTGGTGCCATTGTCGCAAACCACCATTCCTGCCTTAAGTTGGCGTGGCGTCAACCACCTCTGAACCTGCCCCTGCAGAGCTGACAAAACCTCTGCCCCAGTGTGGCTCCTGTCCCCCAAGCACACCAGCTCAAGCACCGCATGGCATCTTTTGGCCTGCGTACTTGCGTAGCCCCTTGAACGCCTACGGAGCACCGCTGGTTCCGAGGAAGAGGCCATGGAGGAAGAAGAAGAGGAGGGGGTGGAGGAGAGAGGTGTGTCACAATCAGCATTTTGGAGGCGTGGTGGCGGAACAACCTCCAACACTACTGCACCTTGTCCTGCATCCTTCCCAGCTGCCAGCAGAGTCACCCAATGCGCCGTGAAACTTAGGTAACGTCCCTGTCCATGCCTGCTGGACCATGAGTCAGCGGTAATATGCACCTTACCGCTGACCGCCCTGTCCAGCGAGGCATGGACATTGCCTTCCACATGCCGGTAGAGAGCCGGAATCGCCTTCCGTGAGAAAAAGTGGCGTTTGGGTACCTGCCACTGAGGAACCGCACATTCCACAAACTCACGGAAGGGGGCAGAGTCTACCAACTGAAAAGGCAGCAGTTGAAGTGCTAGCAATTTTGCCAAGCTAGCATTCAACCGCTGGGCATGTGGATGGCTGGGAGCGAACTTCTTTTGGCGGTGCAGCAGCTGGAGCAGGGAAATTTGCCTGGTACAATCTGACGTCGGTGTACCAAAAGCAGATTGCCCACAAGTACTTGGCTGTGACACACCTAATTCTACACCTTCATTCCTCTCACTGCAGGTCTCAGAGAGGACTGAAGTTCTAGTGGGGTTGGAAATCTCAGCTGATGAGGAGCAAGGAGAGATCCTCTTTGTTCTTTGGTGTGGGTCTTTTAGATACGCTTGCCAACGAACTGCATGGCAGGTCAACATATGTCTGGTCAAGCATGTGGTACCCAAGCGGGAGATGTTTTGGCCACGCGAGATACGCTTGAGACATATGTTGCAAATAGCAGCGGTGCGATCTGATGCACTCGTCTCAAAAAAGGCCCACACCAAAGAACTTTTTGAATAACGCGCAGAGACTGCAGCGCCCTGCACATGTGGAGCTTTGGGGTGTGATGCAGTCAATGTGCTGCCCTTAGGCTGGCCCCTGGAGGGCATCCTGCCTCGTTGGTGATGTGCCGCCGCCTCCTCCTCCTCCTCCTCCTCCTCCTCCTCCTCTCTCCTATCAGGCACCCACGTTGAGTCAGTGACCTCATCATCCCCTCCCTCCTCATCACTGGAGCAAACCTGGCAGTATGCTGCAGCAGGGGGAGCATGACTGCCAGATTGCTGTCCTTCTTGGGCACCCCCTCTGTCCGTGCTCATGTTACTGCCTTCATCGAGCTCAGTATCGTCATCAGAGCCTTCCAAACGCTGGGCATCCTCCTGGAGCATGTACCCAACACTGTGGTCAAACAGTTCGAGGGAATCCTCATGAGGACATGGTGGAGCTAGGGAAGGAGTCACTGATGACATTGAGCTGAGGGAAGAGGCCGCTGCTTTGCCAGACAAAGCACCCTGGGCATGGGTGAGAGAGGATGAGGAGGATGAGGACGGCTTGGTCATCCACTCGACCAAGTCTTCCTCATGTTGCGGCTCAACACGGCCAGCTGCCGAAAAAAAGGCCAAGCATGTCCCATGGCCACGTGCTGATGAGGATGCACCGTCTCCACGACCAGCACTAGACACAGAGCCTGCTTGCCCTCTCTTATTGGCTTGTGACTGTCTGCCTCTCCTTCTTGGCCTTCCAGACATACTAATGGCCTGTAGCTGCACTAAGCTGGGATAGAACACCTGTAATTTTCTTCAAGTAGCTTTATATACTGTAACCAGACAAGCCTGCCTGTCAGTAGGAAGATAACAGGAACGGATCTAGCTGAACACTGTGAGCAGGACGCACTGTACTAAATGTAAATAGTCTAGCTGCCTGACCGTGGTACTAATAGGATCAAATAGAACACCTGTAATTTTCTTCAGGTAGCTTTATATACAGTAACCAGACAAGCCTGCCTGTCAGTAGGAAGATAACAGGAACGGATCTAGCTGTACACTGTGAGCAGGACGCACTGTACTAAATGTAAATAGTCTAGCTGCCTGACCGTGGTACTAATAGGATCAAATAGAACACCTGTAATTTTCTTCAGGTAGCTTTATATACTGTAACCAGACAAGCCTGCCTGTCAGTAGGAAGATAACAGGAACGGATCTAGCTGAACACTGTGAGCAGGACGCACTGTACTAAATGTAAATAGTCTAGCTGCCTGACCGTGGTACTAATAGGATCAAATAGAACACCTGTAATTTTCTTCAGGTAGCTTTATATACTGTAACCAGACAAGCCTGCCTGTCAGTAGGAAGATAACAGGAACGGATCTAGCTGAACACTGTGAGCAGGACGCACTGTACTAAATGTAAATAGTCTAGCTGCCTGACCGTGGTACTAATAGGATCAAATAGAACACCTGTAATTTTCTTCAGGTAGCTTTATATACTGTAACCAGACAAGCCTGCCTGTCAGTAGGAAGATAACAGGAACGGATCTAGCTGAACACTGTGAGCAGGACGCACTGTACTAAATGTAAATAGTCTAGCTGCCTGACCGTGGTACTAATAGGATCAAATAGAACACCTGTAATTTTCTTCAGGTAGCTTTATATACTGTAACCAGACAAGCCTGCCTGTCAGTAGGAAGATAACAGGAACGGATCTAGCTGAACACTGTGAGCAGGACGCACTGTACTAAATGTAAATAGTCTAGCTGCCTGACCGTGGTACTAATAGGATCAAATAGAACACCTGTAATTTTCTTCAGGTAGCTTTATATACTGTAACCAGACAAGCCTGCCTGTCAGTAGGAATTTAACAGGAACGGATCTAGCTGAACACTGTGAGCAGGACGCACTGCACTAAATGTAAATAGTCTAGCTGCCTGACCGTGGTACTAATAAGATCAAATAGAACACCTGTAATTTTCTTCAGGTAGCTTTATATACTGTAACCAGACAAGCCTGCCTGTCAGTAGGAAGATAACAGGAACGGATCTAGCTGAACACTGTGAGCAGGACGCACTGTACTAAATGTAAATAGTCTAGCTGCCTGACCGTGGTACTAATAGGATCAAATAGAACACCTGTAATTTTCTTCAGGTAGCTTTATATACTGTAACCAGACAAGCCTGCCTGTCAGTAGGAATTTAACAGGAACGGATCTAGCTGAACACTGTGAGCAGGACACACTGTACTAAATGTAAATAGTCTAGAAGATAACAGGAACGGATCTAGCTGAACACTGTGAGCAGGACGCACTGCACTAAATGTAAATAGTCTAGAAGATAACAGGAACGGATCTAGCTGAACACTGTGAGCAGGACGCACTGCATTAAATGTAAATAGTCTAGATAGAAGATAACAGGAACGGATCTAGCTAAACTGAATACAGTGTATATATATATATATGCAACACCTGGGATGCATATATATACACAATACACTGTAAGTGCAGCTAACTGACTGACTGTTCTGCCTAATCTATCTAACTCAAATCAAATGACACTGTCTCTCTCTCTCTCTATCTCTCAGCACACCGGAACACACACTACACAGGGCCGCCGTGCAGGCGGCCTTATATAGTGTGGGGTGTGTACTAAATCCCCTGAGCCATAATTGGCCAAAGCCACCCTGGCTTTGGCCAATTACAGCTCTCTCTACTGACGGCGCTGTGATTGGCCAAGCATGCGGGTCATAGTGCATGCTTGGCCAATCATCAGCCAGCAATGCACTGCGATGCCGCAGTGAATTATGGGCCGTGACGCGCCACACGAATTTAGCGCGAACGGCCCATAACGTTCGCAATTCGGCGAACGATCGAACAGCCGATGTTCGAGTCGAACATGGGTTCGACTCGAACACGAAGCTCATCCCTAGTTGGCAATGACAGAGGTCAAATGTTTTCTGTAAGTCTTCACAAGGTTGTCACACACTGTTGCTGGTATGTTGGCCCATTCCTCCATGCAGATCTCCTCTAGAGCAGTGATGTTTTGGGACTGTCGCTGGGCAACACGGACTTTCAACTCCCTCCAAAGGTTTTCTATGGGGTTGAGATCTGGAGACTGGCTAGGCCACTCCAGGACCTTAAGAAGCCACTCCTTCGTTGCCTAGGCGGTGTGTTTGGGATCATTGTCATGCTGAAAGCCCCAGCCACGTTTTATTTTCAATTCCCTTGCTGATGGGAGGAAGTTTGCACTCAAAATCTCACAATACATGGCCCCATTCATTCTTTCATGTACACGGATCAGTCGTCCTGTTCCCTTTGCAGAGAAACAGCCCCAAAGCATGATGTTTCCACCCCCATGCTTCACAGTAGGTATGGTGTTCTTTGGTTGCAACTCAGCATTCTCTCTCCACCAAACACGACGAGTTGTGTTTCTACCAAACAGTTCTACTTTGGTTTCATCTGACCATATGACATTCTCCCAATCCTCTTCTGGATCATCCAAATGCTCTCTAGCAAACCTCAGACGGGCCCGGACATGTACTGGCTTAAGCAGGGGGACAAGTCTGGCACTGCAGGATCTGAGTCCCTGGCGGCGTAGTGTGTTACTGATGGTAGCCTTTGTTACGCTGGTCCCAGCTCTCTGCAGGTCATTCACTAGGTCCCCCCCGTGTGGTTCTGGGATTTTTGCTAACCGTTCTTGTGATCATTTTGACCCCACAGGGTGACATCTTGAGTGGAACCCCAGATCGAGGGAGATTATCAGTGGTCTTGTATGTTTTCCATTTTCTAATTATTGCTCCCACAGTTGATTTCTGCACACCAAGCTGCTTGCCTATTGCAGATTCAGTCTTCCCAGCCTGGTGCAGGTCTACAATTTTGTTTCTGGTGTCTTTCGACAGCTCTTTGGTCTTCACTAGGGATGAGCCGAACACCCCCCTGTTCGGTTCGCACCAGAACATGCGAACAGGAAAAAAGTTCGTTCGAACATGCGAACACCGTTAAAGTCTATGGGACACGAACATGAATAATCAAAAGTGCTAATTTTAAAGGCTTATATGCAAGTTATTGTCATAAAAAGTGTTTGGGGACCTGGGTCCTGCCCCAGGGGACATGGATCAATGCAAAAAAAAGTTTTAAAAACGGCCGTTTTTTCAGGAGCAGTGATTTTAATAATGCTTAAAGTCAAACAATAAAAGTGTAATATCCCTTTAAATTTCGTACCTGGGGGGTGTCTATAGTATGCCTGTAAAGGGGCGCATGTTTCCTGTGTTTAGAACAGTCTGACAGCAAAATGACATTTTGAAGGAAAAAACTCATTTAAAACTACCGGCGGCTATTGCATTGCCGACAATACACATAGAAGTTCATTGATAAAAACGGCATGGGAATTCCCCAAAGGGGAACCCCGAACCAAAATTAAAAAAAAAAAAATGACGTGGGAGTCCTCCTAAATTCCATACCAGGCCCTTCAGGTCTGGTATGGATATTAAGGGGAACCCCGGCCAAAATTAAAAAAAAAAAATGACGTGGGGTTCCCCCTAAATTCCATACCAGACCCTTCAGGTCTGGTATGGATTTTAAGGGGAACCCCGCGCCAAAAAAAAAAAAAAAAACGGCGTGGGGTCCCCCCAAAAATCCATACCAGACCCTTATCTGAGCACGCAACCTGGCAGGCCGCAGGAAAAGAGGGGGGGACGAGAGTGCGGCCCCCCCTCCCTCCTGAACCGTACCAGGCCACATGCCCTCAACATTGGGAGGGTGCTTTGGGGTAGCCCCCCAAAACACCTTGTCCCCATGTTGATGAGGACAAGGGCCTCATCCCCACAACCCTGGCCGGTGGTTGTGGGGGTCTGCGGGCGGGGGGCTTATCGGAATCTGGAAGCCCCCTTTAACAAGGTGACCCCCAGATCCCGCCCCCCCCCGTGTGAAATGGTAAGGGGGTACATAAGTACCCCTACCATTTCACGAAAAAAGTGTCAAAAATGTTAAAAATGACAAGAGACAGTTTTTGACAATTCCTTTATTTAAATGCTTCTTCTTTCTTCTATCTTCCTTCATCTTCTGGTTCTTCTGGCTCTTCTGGTTCTTCTGGTTCTTCCTCCGGTGTTCTCGTCCAGCATCTCCTCCGCGGCGTCTTCTGTCTTCTTCTCCTCGGGCCGCTCCGCACCCATGGCATGGGGGGGAGGCTCCCGCTCTTCTCTTCTTCTCTTCTTCTTTTCTTCTCTTCTTCTCTTCTTCTCTTCTTCATTTTCTTCTCCGGGCCGCTCCGCAATCCATGCTGGCATGGAGGGAGGCTCCCGTTGTGTGACGGCGCTCCTCGTCTGACAGTTCTTAAATAACGGGGGGGCGGGGCCACCCGGTGACCCCGCCCCCCTCTGACGCACGGTGACTTGACGGGACTTCCCTGTGGCATTCCCCGTGACGTCACAGGGAAGTCCCGTCAAGTCACCGTGCGTCAGAGGGGGGCGGGGTCACCGGGTGGCCCCGCCCCCCCCGTTATTTAAGAACTGTC
Organism: Aquarana catesbeiana; assembly: GCF_042186555.1. Classification (NCBI taxonomy): domain Eukaryota; kingdom Metazoa; phylum Chordata; class Amphibia; order Anura; family Ranidae; genus Aquarana; species Aquarana catesbeiana. Next base: position 968,778,495 of record NC_133324.1, read on the forward strand.
AGACGAGGAGCGCCGTCACACAGCGGGAGCCTCCCTCCATGCCAGCATGGATTGCGGAGCGGCCCGGAGAAGAAAATGAAGAAGAGAAGAAGAGAAGAAAAGAAGAAGAGAAGAGCGGGAGCCTCCCCCCCATGCCATGGGTGCGGAGCGGCCCGAGGAGAAGATAGAAGACGCCGCGGAGGAGATGCTGGACGAGAACGCCGGAGGAAGAACCAGAAGAGCCAGAAGAGCCAGAAGAACCAGAAGATGAAGGAAGATAGAAGAAGCATTTAAATAAAGGAATTGTCAAAAACTGTCTCTTGTCATTTTTAACATTTTTGACACTTTTTTCGTGAAATGGTAGGGGTACTTATGTACCCCCTTACCATTTCACACAGGGGGGGGGCCGGGATCTGGGGGTCACCTTGTTAAAGGGGGCTTCCAGATTCCGATAAGCCCCCCGCCCGCAGACCCCCACAACCACCGGCCAGGGTTGTGGGGATGAGGCCCTTGTCCTCATCAACATGGGGACAAGGTGTTTTGGGGGGCTACCCCAAAGCACCCTCCCAATGTTGAGGGCATGTGGCCTGGTACGGTTCAGGAGGGAGGGGGGCCGCACTCTCGTCCCCCCCTCTTTTCCTGCGGCCTGCCAGGTTGCGTGCTCGGATAAGGGTCTGGTATGGATTTTTGGGGGGACCCCACGCCGTTTTTTTTTTTTTTTTTGGCGCGGGGTTCCCCTTAAAATCCATACCAGACCTGAAGGGTCTGGTATGGAATTTAGGGGGAACCCCACGTCATTATTTTTTTTAAATTTTGGCCGGGGTTCCCCTTAATATCCATACCAGACCTGAAGGGCCTGGTATGGAATTTAGGGGGACCCCCACGTCATTTTTTTTTTTTTTTTTTGGTTCGGGGTTCCCCTTTGGGGAATTCCCATGCCGTTTTTATCAATGAACTTCTATGTGTATTGTCGGCAATGCAATAGCCGCGGGTAGTTTTAAATGAGTTTTTTCCTTCAAAATGTCATTTTGCTGTCAGACTGTTCTAAACACAGGAAAAATGCGCCCCTTTACAGGCACACTATAGACACCCCCCAGGTACGAAATTTAAAGGGATATTACACTTTTATTGTTTGACTTTAAGCATTATTAAAATCACTGCTCCTGAAAAAATGGCCGTTTTTAAAACTTTTTTTTGCATTGATCCATGTCCCCTGGGGCAGGACCCAGGTCCCCAAACACTTTTTATGACAATAACTTGCATATTAGCCTTTAAAATTAGCACTTTTGATTTCTCCCATAGACTTTTAAAGGGTGTTCCGCGGCATTCGAATTTGCCGCGAACACCCCAAATTGTTCGCTGTTCGGTGAACTTGCGAACAGCCAATGTTCGAGTCGAACATGAGTTCGACTCGAACTCGAAGCTCATCCCTAGTCTTCACTAGGGATGAGCCGAACACCCCCCTGTTCGGTTCGCACGAGAACATGCGAACAGCGTTAAAGTCTATGGGACTCGAATATGAATAATCAAAAGTGCTAATTTTAAAGGCTTATATGCAAGTTATTGTCATAAAAAGTGTTTGGGGACCTGGGTCCTGCCCCAGGGGACATGGATCAATGCAAAAAAAAGTTTTAAAAACGGCCGTTTTTTTGGGAGCAGTGATTTTAATAATGCTTAAAGTGAAACAATAAAAGTGTAATATTCCTTTAAATTTCATACCTGGGGGGTGTCTATAGTATGCCTGTAAAGGGGCGCATGTTTCCTGTGTTTAGAACAGTCTGACAGCAAAATTACATTTCAAAGGAAAAAAAGTCATTTAAAACTACTTGCGGCTATAATGAATTGTCCGTCCGACAATACACATAAAATTTCATTGATAAAAACGGCATGTGATTTCCCCACAGGGAAACCCCAAACCAAAATTAAAAATGGCATGGGGGTCCCCCTAAATTCCATACCAGACCCTTCAGGTCTGGTATGGATTTTAAGGGGAACCCCGCACCAAAATTTTTTAAAAAATAGCGTGGGGTCCCCCCAAAAATCCATACCAGACCCTTATCCGAGCACGCAACCTGGCAGGCCGCAGGAAAAGAGGGGGGGACAAGAGAGTGCCCCCACCCTCCTGAACCGTAACAGGCTACATGCCCTCAACATTGGGAGGGTGCTTTGGGGTCCCCCCAAAGCACCTTGTCCGCATGTTGATGGTGACAATGACCTCATCCCCACAACCCTTGCCCGGTGGTTGTGGGGGTCTGCGGGCGGGGGGCTTATCAGAATCTGGAAGCCCCCAGATCTCGACCCCCCCCCTGTGTGAAATGGTAAGGGGGTACAAAAGTACCCCTACCATTTCATGAAAAAAAGTGTAAAAAAAGGTTAAAATTGACAAGAGACAGTTTTTTGCCAATTCCTTTATTTAAAGTCTTCTTCTTTCCATCTTCTTTCTTCTATCTTCCTTCGGTTTCTTCCTCCATCTTCTTCTTTCTCTGGTTCTTCCTCCCTCCGGTGTTCTCGCCTGGCATCTTCCTCCGCGGCGACATCTTCCCTTCTTCGTTCTTGGGCCGCTCCACATCCATGATGGGAGGCTCCCGCTGTGTGACGCTTCTCGTCTTCTGACACTTCTTAAATAACGGAGGGCAGGGCCACCCGGGGACCCCGCCCCCTCTGACGAACGGGTACTTCCCAGTGGCATTCCCCGTGACGTCAGAGGGGGGCGGGGTCACACGTTACATCACCCTCCCAATGTTGAGGGCATGTGGCCTGGTACAGTTCAGGAGGGGGGGAGCGCTCTCTCGTCCCCCCCTCTTTTCCTGCGGCCTGCCAGGTTGCATGCTCGGATAAGGGTCTGGTATGGATTTTTAGGGGGGACGCCACGCTATTTTTTTTTTTTAATTTTGGTGCGAGGTTCCCCTTTAAATCCATACCAGACCTGAAGGGCCTGCTATGGAATTTAGGGGGACCCCCACGCCATTTTTTTTTTTAATTTTGGTTTGGGGTTCCCCTGTGGGGAAATCCCATGACGTTTTTATCAATGAACTTTTAGGTCTATTGTCGGACCGACAATTCATTAATAGCCGCGAGTAGTTTTAAATGACTTTTTTTCCTTTGCAATGTCATTTTGCTGTCAGACTGTTCTAAACACGGGAAACATGCGCCCCTTTACAGGCATACTATAGACACCCCCCAGGTATGAAATTTAAAGGAATATTACACTTTTATTGTTTCACTTTAAGCATTATTAAAATCACTGCTCCCGAAAAAACGGCCGTTTTTATAACTTTTTTTTGCATTGATCCATGTCCCCTGGGGCAGGACCCGGGTCCCCAAACACTTTTTATGACAATACCATGAATATAAGCCTTTAAAATTAGCACTTTTGATTTCTCCCATAGACTTTTAAAGGGTGTTCCGCGGCTTTTGAATTTGCCGCGAACACCCCAAATTGTTCGCTGTTCAGCGAACTGGCGAACAGCCGATGTTCGAGTCGAACATGAGTTTGACTTGAACTCGAAGCTCATCCCTAGTCTTCACCATAGTGGAGTTTGGAGTGTGACTGTTTGAGGTTGTGGACAGGTGTCTTTTATACTGATAACAAGTTCAAACAGGTGCCATTAATACAGGTAATGAGTGGAGGACAGAGGAGCCTCTTAAAGAAGAAGATACAGGTCTGTGAGAGCCAGAAATCTTGCTTGTTTGTAGGTGACCAAATACTTATTTTCCACCATAATTTGCAAAAAATTTCTTTCAAAAATCAGACAATGTGATTGTCTGGATTTGTTTCCACATTTTGTCTCTCGTAGTTGAGGTATACCCAGGGTCGGATTAACATAGGGGCTGATGGAGCTGCAGCTCCAGGCCCCTGCCTTAAAACCGGCCCTCCCAGCCAGCAGTATAAGCCCGATTTTCTCCTGTCCATAAACTTCTATGGGGCAGGAGAAGCTGTGTATAAATGGAGGGGTGTCTGGCTGTACCTGTGTTTGCTCACTGTGTTTATTACATTATCACAGTGCACAGTTCCCCCCCTACATAAATGGGAGAGGCTGAGTCGGCTCTGCCTTTCCCCTCCCCTCTCTCACTCTGTGAAGTCTGTGGCTGTGTAGTGAAGAAGGATCCGTGTGGGTGGGAAATTATGAACAGAACAGCGGCAAATATCTCTGAGTGATCAGCCTCCAGGGACCAT